>NW_026136714.1:29478600-29711819 GCF_905237075.1 Dicentrarchus labrax | reverse complement strand
TATCTGCCAGTTTCCGACTCAGGAAGCTTCACAGCGGTGACTTGTACATTGTCGAGTGGTTTTCCGTATTCCAACTGCAGTTATGCTTTTTCGGCAAAAGAGGGCGGACTTGACCACAGAATAATTCATTCTGGAATTGCAAAGCTTCACAGGGGTATACGTAAAGTGATGGATGAAATGTTTTGGTCTGACTCTCTCACTTAATTTAACTGTAATGGACAAAACTATTAAAAGTGACTTTTTTGCGTTTCCCATGTAATTCTGGCTTTTTCCCGTTTCACATGCAATTCTGTGGCATTCTAATGTTTTTCCATCTTAGTGTGCCTAATGAGCTTCTCAGGCTGAGAAAAGAAGCATTTTCACACAAGCTGCCATTCTCTTCCAGAAGCACCATCTGCCAGTTTCCACCTCAGGAAGCTTCACAACGGTGACTTGTACATTATAGAGTGGTTTGGTGTGGCTCTCTCACTTAGTTTGGCTGTAATACACAAAACTATTAAAAGTGACTTTTTTGCGTTTCCCATGTAATTCTGGCCTTTTCCTGTTTCACATACAATTCTATGGGACTTTGGTGTTTTTCCACCTAAGTGTGCCAGGCTGAGAAAACAAGCTTTTTCACACAAGCTGCCATTCTCTTCCAGAAGCACCTATCTGCCAGTTTCCACCTCAGGAAGCCTCACAGCGGTGACTTGTACATTATAGAGTGGTTTTCTGTTTTTCAACTGAAGTTACACTTTTTCGACAAAAGAGGGCAGACTTGACCACAGAATAATTCATTCTGGACTTGCAAAGCTTCACAGTGGCATAATGAAATTGATGCATGAAGTGGTTTGGTGTGGCTCTCTCACATAGTTCAGCTGTAATGGACAAAACTATTAAAAGTGACTTTTTTGTGTTTCACATGCAATTCTCTGGGACTTTGGTGTTTTTCCACCTAAGTGTGCCGAATGAGCTTATCAGACTGAGAAAAGAAGCATTTTCACACAAGCTGCCATTCTCTTCCAGAAGCACCTATCTGCCAGTTTCCACCTCAGGAAGCTTCACAGCAGTGACCTGAAGGGTTCGCCAACTGCAGTTCTCCGTTTTCGACAAAAGAGGGCAAACTTGAATACAGAATAATTCATTCTGGAATTGCAAAGCTTCACAGGGGTATACGTAAAGTGATGGATAAAGTGTTTCGGTATGGCTCTCTGACTTAGTTTAGGTGTAATGGACAAAACTATTAAAAGAGGAAGCTTCACAGCGGTGACTTGTACATTATAAAGCGGTTTTCTGGGTTCCAACTGCAATTACGCTTTTCACATGTACATGCCAGTTTCCACCTCAGGAAGCTTCACAGTGGTGAATTGTACTTTATAGAGTTTTTTGGTGCGGCTTTCTCACTTAGTTTAGCTGTAATGGACAAAACTATAAAAAGTGAGTTATTTATGTTTCCCATGTTATTCTGGCTTTTTTCTTTTTCACATTAAACTCTGTGGGATTTTGGTGTTTTTCCACCTAAGTGTGCCAAATGAGCTTCTCACAGTCAAAGAAAGGAAAATTAATGTAGTACACCTTAAGTAATGTATTTATGTTGAAAATACTAAATAAATTCATTTTTAGTAATAAAAACAAGAGAGTTACATTACATCTAAATAATAAGAAAAGTTTTGGGAATATTCAAAATTGTTTAATAAAATTTAGTCAACACAGTTTTAAAAAAAAAATTAAGTTTTTCCCAACACGTTTTCCGTCCACCTGTCATATGCCCGTCTGCATGGTGTGCCCCTGCAATCTTTCGTCGACTTTCTGGTAAGTACATTAATTAACATGTAAAAACGATGTATAAACTACATAAGATGGTGATTATTTCTTCTGTACGATCAATCATAGTTATATACAGTGTGCAATTTGTGAAAAAACAGGAAGGCGGCATACTTTTGAAACTTTTTTATTCATGAAAATACAACATAAATAACAGCGTGCATATATTTAAGTAACTACAAAGAACTTTCATTTTGTGAGGAGTTTTATTGGCTGGCTGAGTGTTACACGCCTTCTGATTGGTTGGCTAAGTGTCAAAAACCTCCTGATTGGCTGCCTGAGTGTTACACGCTTCCTGATTGGCTTGCTGAGTGTTACGCGCCACCTGATTTGCTGGTTGAGTGTTACATGCCTCCTGATTGGCTGGCTGAGTGTTACACGCCTTCTGATTGGCTGGCTGAGTGTTACACGCCCCCTGATTGGCTTTCTGAGTGTGATAGGCCTCCTTATTGGCTCGCTGAGTGTTACATGCCTCCTGATTGGCTGGCTGAGTGTTAAACGTCTCCTGATTGGCTGGCTGAATGTCAAAGGCCTCCTGATTGGCTGCCTGAGTGTTAAACGCCTTCTGATTGGCTGGCTGTGTGTTACAAGCCTCCTGATTGGCTGCCTAAGTGTTACACGCCTCCTGATTGGCTGGCTGAGTGTGACACGCCTCCTTATTGGCTGGCAGAGTGTTACAGGCCTCCTGATTGGCTGGCTGAGTGTTACACGCCTCCTGATTGGCTTGCTGAGTGTTACACACCTCCTGATTGGCTGTCTGAGTGTTAAACGCCCCCTGATTGGCTTTCCGAGTGTTACACACCTCCTGATTGGCTTGCTGAGTGTTACACGCCTCCTGATTGGTAGCTGAGTGTTACACGCCTCCTGATTGGCTGGCTGAGTGTTAAACGTCTCCTGATTGGCTGGCTGAATGTCAAAGGCCTCATGATTGGCTGCCTGAGTGTTACACACCTCCTGATTGGCTGGCTGAGTGTGACAGCCTCCTTATTGGCTGGCAGAGTGTTACAGGACTCCTCATTGGCTGGCTGGGTTTTAGAGGCCTCCTGATTGGCTGGCTGAGTTTAACACCCCCCTGATTGGTTGGCTGAGTGTTAAACGCCCCCTGATTGGCTTTCCGAGTGTTACACACCTCCTGATTGGCTGGCAGAGTGTTACAGGCCTCCTGATTGGCTGGCTGAGTGTTACACGCCTCTTTATTGGCTGGCTGAGTGTGACACGCCTCCTTATTGGCTGGCTGAGTGTTACAGGCCTCCTGATTGGCTGGCTGAGTGTTAAACGTCTCCTGATCACTGCCTGAATGTGACACGCCTCCCTATTGGCTGCCTGAATGTGACACGCCACCTTATTGGCTGCCTGAGTGTGACACGCCTCCTTATTGGCTGGCTGAGTGTTACAGGCCTCCTGATTGGCTGGCTGAGTGTTAAACGTCTCCTGATTTGCTGGCTGAATGTCAAAGGCCTCCTGATTGGCTGCCTGAGTGTTACACGCCTCCTTATTTGCTGGCTGAGTGTGACACGCCTCCTTATTGGCTGGCTGAGTGTTACAGGCCTCCTGATTGGCTGACTGAGTGTTACACGCCTCCTGAAAGGCTGGCTGAGTGTTACATGCCCCCTGATTGGCTGTCTGAGTGTTACACGCCTCCTGATTGGCTGGCTGAGTGTTACACGCCTCCTGAAAGGCTGGCTGAGTGTTACATGCCCCCTGATTGGCTGTCTGAGTGTTACACGCCTCCTGATTGGCTGGCTGAGTGTGACATGCCTCCTTATTTGCTTCCTGAGTGTGACACGCCTCCTGATTGGCTGGCTGAGTGTTACACGCCTCCTGATTGGCTGGCTGAGTGTTACACGCCTCCTGATTGGCTGGCTGAGTGTTAAACGTCTCCTGATTGGCTGGCTGAATGTCAAAGGCGTCTTATTGGCTGCCTGAGTGTTACACGGCTCCTGATTGGCTGGCTGAGTGTTACACGCCTCCTGATTGGCTGGCTGAGTGTTACACGCCTCCTGATTGGCTGGCTGAGTGTTACACGCCTTCTGAAAGGCTGGCTGAGTGTAACACGCCCCCTGATTGGCTGTCTGAGTGTTAAGGCCTCCTGATTCGTGTTACACGCCTCCTGATTGGCTGGCTGAGTCTGACATGCCTCCTTATTGGCTGCCTGAGTGTTACATGCCTCCTGATTGGCTGGCTGAGTGTTACAAGCCTTCTGATTGGCTGGCTGAGTGTTACACACCCCCTGATTGGCTTTCTGAGTGTGATAGGCCTCCTTATTGGCTCGCTGAGTGTTACATGCCTCTTGATTGGCTGGCTGAGTGTTAAACGCCTCCTGATTGGCTGGCTGAATGTCAATGGCCTCATGATTGGCTGCCTGAGTGTTACACACCTCCTGATTGGCTGGCTGAGTGTTACAGGCCTCCTGATTGGCTAGCTGAGTGTAACATGCCTCCTAATTTGATTCCTGAGTGTGACACGCCTCCTGATTGGCTGGCTGAGTGTGACATGCCTCCTTATTGGCTGGCTGAGTGTTACATGCCTCCTGATTGGCTGGCTGAGTGTTACACGCCTTCTGATTGGCTGGCTGAGTGTTACACGCCCCCTGATTGGCTTTCTGAGTGTGGTAGGCCTCCTTATTGGCTCGCTGAGTGTTACATGCCTCCTGATTGGCTGGCTGAGTGTTAAACGTCTCCTGATTGGCTGGCTGAATGTCAAAGGCCTCCTGATTGGCTGCCTGAGTGTTAAACGCCTTCTGATTGGCTGGCTGTGTGTTACAAGCCTCCTGATTGGCTGCCTAAGTGTTACACGCCTCCTGATTGGCTGGCTGAGTGTGACACGCCTCCTTATTGGCTGGCAGAGTGTTACAGGCCTCCTGATTGGCTGGCTGAGTGTTACACGCCTCCTGATTGGCTTGCTGAGTGTTACACACCTCCTGATTGGCTGTCTGAGTGTTAAACGCCCCCTGATTGGCTTTCCGAGTGTTACACACCTCCTGATTGGCTTGCTGAGTGTTACACGCCTCCTGATTGGTAGCTGAGTGTTACACGCCTCCTGATTGGCTGGCTGAGTGTTAAACGTCTCCTGATTGGCTGGCTGAATGTCAAAGGCCTCATGATTGGCTGCCTGAGTGTTACACACCTCCTGATTGGCTGGCTGAGTGTGACAGCCTCCTTATTGGCTGGCAGAGTGTTACAGGACTCCTCATTGGCTGGCTGGGTTTTAGAGGCCTCCTGATTGGCTGGCTGAGTTTAACACCCCCCCTGATTGGTTGGCTGAGTGTTAAACGCCCCCTGATTGGCTTTCCGAGTGTTACACACCTCCTGATTGGCTGGCAGAGTGTTACAGGCCTCCTGATTGGCTGGCTGAGTGTTACACGCCTCTTTATTGGCTGGCTGAGTGTGACACGCCTCCTTATTGGCTGGCTGAGTGTTACAGGCCTCCTGATTGGCTGGCTGAGTGTTAAACGTCTCCTGATCACTGCCTGAATGTGACACGCCTCCCTATTGGCTGCCTGAGTGTGACACCCCTCCTAATTGGCTGCCTGAATGTGACACGCCACCTTATTGGCTGCCTGAGTGTGACACGCCTCCTTATTGGCTGGCTGAGTGTTACAGGCCTCCTGATTGGCTGGCTGAGTGTTAAACGTCTCCTGATTGGCTGGCTGAATGTCAAAGGCGTCTTATTGGCTGCCTGAGTGTTACACGCCTCCTTATTTGCTGACTGAGTGTGACACGCCTCCTTATTGGCTGGCTGAGTGTTACAGGCCTCCTGATTGGCTGACTGAGTGTTACACGCCTTCTGAAAGGCTGGCTGAGTGTTACACGCCCCTGATTGGCTGTCTGAGTGTTACACGCCTCCTGATTGGCTGGCTGAGTCTGACATGCCTCCTTATTGGCTGCCTGAGTGTTACATGCCTCCTGATTGGCTGGCTGAGTGTTACAAGCCTTCTGATTGGCTGGCTGAGTGTTACACACCCCCTGATTGGCTTTCTGAGTGTGATAGGCCTCCTTATTGGCTCGCTGAGTGTTACATGCCTCTTGATTGGCTGGCTGAGTGTTAAACGCCTCCTGATTGGCTGGCTGAATGTCAATGGCCTCATGATTGGCTGCCTGAGTGTTACACACCTCCTGATTGGCTGGCTGAGTGTTACAGGCCTCCTGATTGGCTAGCTGAGTGTAACATGCCTCCTAATTTGATTCCTGAGTGTGACACGCCTCCTGATTGGCTGGCTGAGTGTGACATGCCTCCTTATTGGCTGGCTGAGTGTTACATGCCTCCGGATTGGCTGGCTGAGTGTTACACGCCTTCTGATTGGCTGGCTGAGTGTTACACGCCCCCTGATTGGCTTTCTGAGTGTGATAGGCCTCCTTATTGGCTCGCTGAGTGTTACATGCCTCCTGATTGGCTGGCTGAGTGTTAAACGTCTCCTGATTGGCTGGCTGAATGTCAAAGGCCTCCTGATTGGCTGCCTGAGTGTTAAACGCCTTCTGATTGGCTGGCTGTCTGTTACAAGCCTCCTGATTGGCTGCCTAAGTGTTACACGCCTCCTGATTGGCTGGCTGAGTGTGACACGCCTCCTTATTGGCTGGCAGAGTGTTACAGGCCTCCTGATTGGCTGGCTGAGTGTTACACGCCTCCTGATTGGCTTGCTGAGTGTTACACACCTCCTGATTGGCTGTCTGAGTGTTAAACGCCCCCTGATTGGCTTTCCGAGTGTTACACACCTCCTGATTGGCTTGCTGAGTGTTACACGCCTCCTGATTGGTAGCTGAGTGTTACACGCCTCCTGATTGGCTGGCTGAGTGTTAAACGTCTCCTGATTGGCTGGCTGAATGTCAAAGGCCTCATGATTGGCTGCCTGAGTGTTACACACCTCCTGATTGGCTGGCTGAGTGTGACAGCCTCCTTATTGGCTGGCAGAGTGTTACAGGACTCCTCATTGGCTGGCTGGGTTTTAGAGGCCTCCTGATTGGCTGGCTGAGTTTAACACCCCCCTGATTGGTTGGCTGAGTGTTAAACGCCCCCTGATTGGCTTTCCGAGTGTTACACACCTCCTGATTGGCTGGCAGAGTGTTACAGGCCTCCTGATTGGCTGGCTGAGTGTTACACGCCTCTTTATTGGCTGGCTGAGTGTGACACGCCTCCTTATTGGCTGGCTGAGTGTTACAGGCCTCCTGATTGGCTGGCTGAGTGTTAAACGTCTCCTGATCACTGCCTGAATGTGACACGCCTCCCTATTGGCTGCCTGAGTGTGACACCCCTCCTAATTGGCTGCCTGAATGTGACACGCCACCTTATTGGCTGCCTGAGTGTGACACGCCTCCTTATTGGCTGGCTGAGTGTTACAGGCCTCCTGATTGGCTGGCTGAGTGTTAAACGTCTCCTGATTTGCTGGCTGAATGTCAAAGGCCTCCTGATTGGCTGCCTGAGTGTTACACGCCTCCTTATTTGCTGACTGAGTGTGACACGCCTCCTTATTGGCTGGCTGAGTGTTACAGGCCTCCTGATTGGCTGACTGAGTGTTACACGCCTCCTGAAAGGCTGGCTGAGTGTTACATGCCCCCTGATTGGCTGTCTGAGTGTTACACGCCTCCTGATTGGCTGGCTGAGTGTGACATGCCTCCTTATTTGCTTCCTGAGTGTGACACGCCTCCTGATTTGCTGGCTGAGTGTTACACGCCTCCAGATTGGCTAGAAGAGTGTTACACGCCTCCTGATTGGCTGGCTGAGTGTTAAACATCTCCTGATTGGCTGGCTGAATGTCAAAGCCCTCCTGATTGGCTGCCTGAGTGTTACACGGCTCCTGATTGGCTGGCTGAGTGTGACACGCCTCCTTATTGGCTGGCTGAGGGTTACAGGCCTCCTGATTGGCTGGCTGAGTGTGACACGCCTCCTTATTGGCTGGCTGAGTGTTACAGGCCTCCTGGTTGGCTGGCTGAGTGTTACACGCCTCCTGATAGGCTGGCTGAGTGTTACACGCCCCCTGATTGGCTGTCTGAGTGTTACACGCTTCCTGATTGGCTAGCTGAGTGTTACATGCCTCCTAATTTGCTTCCTGAGTGTTACACGCCTTCTGATTTGCTTGCTGAGATTTACACGCCTCCAGATTGGCTAGAAGAGTGTTACACGCCTCCTGATTGGCTGGCTGAGTGTTACACGCCCCCTGATTTGCTGGCTGAGTTTTACATGCCTCCTGATCGGCTAGCTGAGTGTTACACGCCCCCTGATTAGATGGCTGACTGTGACACGCCTCCTGATTGGCTGGCTGAGTGTTACACGCCTCCAGATTGGCTGGCTGAGTGTTACACGCCCCCTGATTTGCTGCCTGAGTCTTACACGCCTCCTGATTGGCTAGCAGAGTGTTACACGCCTCCTGATTGGCTGGCAGAGTTTTACAAGCCTTCTGATTGGCTGGCTGTGTGTTACAAGCCTCCCAATTGGCTCCCTGAGTGTGACACGTCCCCTTATTGGATGGCTGAGTGTTACACGCCTCCTTATTGGCTTCCTGAGTATTTCACGCCCCCTGATTAGCTGGCTGAGTGGAACACGCTTCCTGATTGGCTACCTGACTGTTGCACGCCTCCTAATTGGCTGCCTGAATGTGACACGCCTCCTTATTGGCTGCCTGAGTGTGACACGCCTCCTTATTGGCTGGCTGAGTGTTACAGGCCTCCTGATTGGCTGGCTGAGTGTTAAACGTCTCCTGATTGGCTGCCTGAATGTGACACGCCTCCTTATTTGCTGCCTGAGTGTGACACGCCTCCTTATTTGCTGGCTGAGTGTGACACACCTTCTGATTGGCTGGCTGAGTGTTACACGCCCCCTGATTGGCTTTCTGAGTGTGATAGGCCTCCTGATTGGCTCGCTGAGTGTTACATGCCTCCTGATTGGCTGGCTGAATGTCAAAGGCCTCATGATTGGATGCCTGAGTGTGACACCCCTCCTAATTGGCTACCTGAATGTGACACGCCTCCTTATTGGCTGCCTGAGTGTGACACGCCTCCTTATTGGCTGGCAGAGTGTTACAGGCCTCATGATTGGCTGGCTGAGTGTTACACGCCTCCTGATTGGCTGGCTGATTGTTACACACCCCTGATTGGCTCTATGAGTGTTAAACGCCCCCCTGATTGGCTTTCCGAGTGTTACACGCCTCCTGATTGGCTTGCTGAGTGTAACACGCCTCCTGATTGGTAGCTGAGTGTTACACGCCTCCTGATTGGCTGGCTGAGTGTTACACACGTTCTGGATTTGCTTGCTGAGTGTCAAAGGCTTCCTGATTGGCTACCTGACTGTTACACCCCTCCTAATTGGCTGCCTGAATGTGACACGCCTTCTTATTGGCTGCTTGAGTGTGACACGCCTCCTTATTGGCTGGATGAGTGTTACAGGCCTCCTGATTGGCTGGCTGAGTGTTAAACGTCTCCTGATTGGCTGCCTGAATGTGACACGCCTCCCTTATTGGCTGCCTGAGTGTGACACGCCTCCTTATTGGCTGGCTGAGTGTTACAGGCCTCCTGATTGGCTGGCTGCGTGTTAAACGTCTCCTGATTGGCTGGCTGAATGTCAAAGGCCTCCTGATTGGCTGCCTGAGTGTTACACGGCTCCTGATTGGCTGGCTGAGTGTGACACGCCTCCTTATTGGCTGGCTGAGTGTTACAGGCCTCCTGATTGGCTACCTGACTTTTAGACCCCTCCTAATTGGCTGCCTGAATGTGACACGCCTCCTTATTGGCTGCCTGAGTGTGACACGCCTCCTTATTGGCTGGCTGAGTGTTACAGGCCTCCTGATTGGCTGGCTGAGTGTTAAACGTCTCCTGATTGGCTGCCTGAATGTGACACGCCTCCTTATTTGCTGCCTGAGTGTGACACGCCTCCTTATTGGCTGGCTGAGTGTTACAGGCCTCCTGATTGGCTGGCTGAGTGTTAAACGTCTCCTGATTGGCTGGCTGAATGACAAAGGCCTCCTGATTGGCTGCCTGAGTGTGACACGCCTCCTTATTTGCTGGTTGAGTGTGACACGCCTTCTGATTGGCTGGCTGAGTGTTACACGCCCCCTGATTGGCTTTCTGAGTGTGATAGGCCTCCTGATTGGCTCGCTGAGTGTTACATGCCTCCTGATTGGCTGGCTGAATGTCAAAGGCCTCATGATTGGCTGTCTGAGTGTGACACCCCTCCTAATTGGCTGCCTGAATGTGACACGCCTCCTTATTGGCTGCCTGAGTGTGACACGCCTCCTTATTGGCTGGCAGAGTGTTACAGACCTCATGATTGGCTGGCTGAGTGTTACACGCCTCCTGATTGGCTGGCTGATTGTTACACACCCCCTGATTGGCTGTCTGAGTGTTAAACGCCCCCTGATTGGCTTTCCGAGTGTTACACGCCTCCTGATTGGCTTGCTGAGTGTTACACGCCTCCTGATTGGTAGCTGAGTGTTACACGCCTCCTGATTGGCTGGCTGAGTGTTACACACGTTCTGATTTGCTTGCTGAGTGTCAAAGGCTTCCTGATTGGCTACCTGACTGTTACACCCCCTCCTAATTGGCTGCCTGAATGTGACACGCCTTCTTATTGGCTGCTTGAGTGTGACACGCCTCCTTATTGGCTGGCTGAGTGTTACAGGCCTCCTGATTGGCTGGCTGAGTGTTACAGGCCTCCTGATTGGCTGGCTGCGTGTTAAACGTCTCCTGATTGGCTGGCTGAATGTCAAAGGCCTCCTGATTGGCTGCCTGAGTGTTACACGGCTCCTGATTGGCTGGCTGAGTGTGACACGCCTCCTTATTGGCTGGCTGAGTGTTACAGGCCTCCTGATTGGCTGGCTGAGTGTTACACGCCTCCTGAAAGGCTGGCTGAGTGTTACATGCCCCCTGATTGGCTGTCTGAGTGTTACACGCCTCCTGATTGGCTGGCTGAGTGTGACATGCCTCCTTATTTGCTTCCTGAGTGTGACACGCCTCCTGATTTGCCGGCTGAGTGTTACATGCCTCCTGATTGGCTGGCTGAATGTCAAAGGCCTCATGATTGGCTGCCTGAGTGTGACACCCCTCCTAATTGGCTGCCTGAATGTGACACGCCTCCTTATTGGCTGCCTGAGTGTGACACGCCTCCTTATTGGCTGGCAGAGTGTTACAGGCCTCATGATTGGCTGGCTGAGTGTTACACGCCTCCTGATTGGCTGGCTGATTGTTACACACCCCCTGATTGGCTGTATGAGTGTTAAACGCCCCCTGATTGGCTTTCCGAGTGTTACACGCCTCCTGATTGGCTTGCTGAGTGTAACACGCCTCCTGATTGGTAGCTGAGTGTTACACGCCTCCTGATTGGCTGGCTGAGTGTTACACACGTTCTGATTTGCTTGCTGAGTGTCAAAGGCTTCCTGATTGGCTACCTGACTGTTACACCCCTCCTAATTGGCTGCCTGAATGTGACACGCCTTCTTATTGGCTGCTTGAGTGTGACACGCCTCCTTATTGGCTGGCTGAGTGTTACAGGCCTCCTGATTGGCTGGCTGAGTGTTAAACGTCTCCTGATTGGCTGCCTGAATGTGACACGCCTCCTTATTGGCTGCCTGAGTGTGACACGCCTCCTTATTGGCTGGCTGAGTGTTACAGGCCTCCTGATTGGCTGGCTACGTGTTAAACGTCTCCTGATTGGCTGGCTGAATGTCAAAGGCCTCCTGATTGGCTGCCTGAGTGTTACACGGCTCCTGATTGGCTGGCTGAGTGTGACACGCCTCCTTATTGGCTGTCTGAGTGTTACAGGCCTCCTGATTGGCTACCTGACTTTTACACCCCTCCTAATTGGCTGCCTGAATGTGACACGCCTCCTTATTGGCTGCCTGAGTTTGACACGCCTCCTTATTGGCTGGCTGAGTGTTACACGCCTCCTGAAAGGCTGGCTGAGTGTTACATGCCCCCTGATTGGCTGTCTGAGTGTTACACGCCTCCTAATTGGCTGGCTGAGTGTGACATGCCTCCTTATTTGCTTCCTGAGTGTGACACGCCTCCTGATTTGCCGGCTGAGTGTTACACGCCTCCAGATTAGCTAGAAGAGTGTTACACGCCTCCTGATTGGCTGGCTGAGTGTTACACGCCCCCTGATTTGCTTGCTGAGTGTCAAAGGCTTCCTGACTGGCTACCTGACTGTTACACCCCTCCTAATTGGCTGCCTGAATGTGACACGCCTTCTTATTGGTTGCTTGAGTGTGACACGCCTCCTTATTGGCTGGCTGAGTGTTACAGGCCTCCTGATTGGCTGGCTGAGTGTTAAACTTCTCCTGATTGGCTGCCTGAATGTGACACGCCTCCTTATTGGCTGCCTGAGTGTGATACGCCTCCTTATTGGCTGGCTGATTGTTACAGGCCTCCTGATTGGCTGGCTGCGTGTTAAACGTCTTCTGATTGGCTGGCTGAATGTCAAAGGCCTCCTGATTGGCTGCCTGAGTGTTACACGGCTCCTGATTGGCTGGCTGAGTGTGACACGCCTCCTTATTGGCTGGCTGAGTGTTACAGGCCTCCTGATTGGCTGGCTGAGTGTTACACGCCTCCTGAAAGGCTGGCTGAGTGTTACATGCCCCCTGATTGGCTGTCTGAGTGTTACACGCCTCCTGATTGGCTGGCTGAGTGTGACATGCCTCCTTATTTGCTTCCTGAGTGTGACACGCCTCCAGATTGGCTAGAAGAGTGTTACACGCCTCCTGATTGGCTGGCTGAGTGTTACATGCCCCTGATTTGCTGGCTGAGTTTTACATGCCTCCTGATCGGCTAGCTGAGTGTTATACGCCCCCTGATTAGCTGGCTGACTGTGACACGCCTCCTGATTGGCTGGCTGAGTGTTACACGCCTCCAGATTGGCTGGCTGAGTGTTACACGCCCCCGAATTAGCTGCCTGAGTTTTACACGCCTCCCGATTGGCTAGCACAGTGTTACACGCCTCCTGATTGGCTGGCAGAGTTTTACAAGCCTTCTGATTGGCTGGCTGTGTGTTACAAGCCTCCCAATTGGCTCCCTGAGTGTGACACGTCTCCTTATTGGATGGCTGAGTGTTACACGCCTCCTTATTGGCTTCCTGAATATTTCACGCCCCCTGATTAGCTGGCTGAGTGGAACACGCCTCCTGATTGGCTGGCTGAGTGTTGCACGCCTCCTGATTGGCTGGCTGAGTGTTACACGCCTTCTGATTGGCTGGCTGTGTGTTACAAGCCTCCTGATTGGCTGCCTAAGTGTTACCCGCCTCCTGATTGGCTGGCTGAGTGTGACACGCATTCTGATTGGCTGGCTGAGTGTCACACGCCCCCTGATTGGCTTTCTGAGTGTGATAGGCCTCCTGATTGGCTCGCTGAGTGTTACATGCCTCCTGATTGGCTGGCTGAGTGTTAAACGCCTCCTGATTGGCTGGCTGAATGTCAAAGGCCTCATGATTGGCTGCCTGAGTGTTACACACCTCCTGATAGGCTGGCTGAGTGTGACACACGTTCTGATTTGCTTGCTGAGTGTCAAAGGCTTACTGATTGGCTACCTGACTGTTACACCCCTCCTAATTGGCTGCCTGAATGTGACACGCCTCCTTATTGGCTGCCTGAGTGTGACACGCCTCCTTATTGGCTGGCTGAGTGTTACAGGCCTCATGATTGGCTGGCTGAGTGTTAAAGGTCTCCTGATTGGCTGCCTGAATGTGACACGCCTCCTTATTTGCTGCCTGAGTGTGACACGCCTCCTTATTGGCTGGGTGAGTGTTACACGCCCCCTGATTGGCTTTCTGAGTGTGATAGGCCTCCTGATTGGCTCGCTGAGTGTTACATGCCTCCTGATTGGCTGGCTGAGTGTTAAACGCCTCCTGATTGGCTGGCTGAATGTCAAAGGCCTCATGATTGGCTGCCTGAGTGTGACACCCCTCCTAATTGGCTGCCTGAATGTGACACGCCTCCTGATTGGCTGCCTGAGTGTGACACGCCTCCTTATTGGCTGGCAGAGTGTTACAGGCCTCCTGATTGGCTGGCTGAGTGTTACACGCCTCCTGATTGGCTGGCTGATTATTACACACCCCCTGATTGGCTGTCTGAGTGTTAAACGCCCCCTGATTGGCTTTCCGAGTGTTACACGCCTCCTGATTGGCTGGCTGAATGTCAAAGGCCTCATGATTGGCTGCCTGAGTGTTACACACCTCCTGATTGGCTGGCTGAGTGTGACACACGTTCTGATTTGCTTGCTGAGTGTCAAAGGCTTACTGATTGGCTACCTGACTGTTAAACCCCTCCTAATTGGCTGCCTGAATGTGACACGCCTCCTTATTGGCTGCCTGAGTGTGACACGCCTCCTTATTGGCTGGCTGAGTGTGACACGCCTCCTTATTGGCTGGCAGAGTGTTACAGGCCTCCTGATTGGCTGGCTGAGTGTAACACACCTCCTGATTGGCTGGCTGAGTGTGACACGCCTCCTTATTGGCTGGCAGAGTGTTACAGGCCTCCTGATTGGCTGGCTGAGTGTAACACACCCCCTGATTGGCTGTCTGAGTGTTAAACGCCCCCTGATTGGCTTTCCGAGTGTTACACGCCTCCTGATTGGCTAGCTGAGTGTTACACGCCTCCTGATTGGCTTGCTGAGTGTTTCACGACTCCTGATTGGTAGCTGAGTGTTACATGCCTCCTGATTGGCTGGCTGAGTGTTACACACGTTCTGACTCGCTGGCTGAGTGTCAAAGGCTTCCTGATTGGCTACCTGACTGTTACACCCCTCCTAATTGGCTGCCTGAATGTGACACGCCTCCTTATTGGCTGCTTGAGTGTGACACGCCTCCTTATTGGCTGGCTGAGTGTTACAGGCCTCCTGATTAGCTGGCTGAGTGTTAAACGTCTCCTGATTGGCTGCCTGAATGTGACACGCCTCCTTATTGGCTGCCTGAGTGTGACACGCCTCCTTATTGGCTGGCTGAGTGTTACAGGCCTCCTGATTGGCTGGCTGCATGTTAAACGTCTCATGATTGGCTGGCTGAATGTCAAAGGCCTCCTGATTGGCTGCCTGAGTGTTACACGGCTCCTGATTGGCTGGCTGAGTGTGACACGCCTCCTTATTGGCTGGCTGAGTGTTACAGGCCTCCTGATTGGCTGGCTGAGTGTTACACGCCTCATGAAAGGCTGGCTGAGTGTTACATGCCCCCTGATTGGCTGTCTGAGTGTTACACGCCTCCTGATTGGCTGGCTGAGTGTGACATGCCTCCTTATTGGCTGGCTGAGTGTTACATGCCTCCTGATTGGCTGGCTGAGTGTTACACGCCTTCTGATTGGCTGGCTGAGTGTTACACGCCCCCTGATTGGCTTTCTGAGTGTGATAGGCCTCCTTATTGGCTCGCTGAGTGTTACATGCCTCTTGATTGGCTGGCTGAGTGTTAAACGCCTCCTGATTGGCTGGCTGAATGTCAATGGCCTCATGATTGGCTGCCTGAGTGTTACACACCTCCTGATTGGCTGGCTGAGTGTTACAGGCCTCCTGATTGGCTAGCTGAGTGTAACATGCCTCCTAATTTGATTCCTGAGTGTGACACGCCTCCTGATTGGCTGGCTGAGTGTGACATGCCTCCTTATTGGCTGGCTGAGTGTTACATGCCTCCTGATTGGCTGGCTGAGTGTTACACGCCTTCTGATTGGCTGGCTGAGTGTTACACGCCCCCTGATTGGCTTTCTGAGTGTGATAGGCCTCCTTATTGGCTCGCTGAGTGTTACATGCCTCCTGATTGGCTGGCTGAGTGTTAAACGTCTCCTGATTGGCTGGCTGAATGTCAAAGGCCTCCTGATTGGCTGCCTGAGTGTTAAACGCCTTCTGATTGGCTGGCTGTGTGTTACAAGCCTCCTGATTGGCTGCCTAAGTGTTACACGCCTCCTGATTGGCTGGCTGAGTGTGACACGCCTCCTTATTGGCTGGCAGAGTGTTACAGGCCTCCTGATTGGCTGGCTGAGTGTTACACGCCTCCTGATTGGCTTGCTGAGTGTTACACACCTCCTGATTGGCTGTCTGAGTGTTAAACGCCCCCTGATTGGCTTTCCGAGTGTTACACACCTCCTGATTGGCTTGCTGAGTTTTACACGCCTCCTGATTGGTAGCTGAGTGTTACACGCCTCCTGATTGGCTGGCTGAGTGTTAAACGTCTCCTGATTGGCTGGCTGAATGTCAAAGGCCTCATGATTGGCTGCCCGAGTGTTACACACCTCCTGATTGGCTGGCTGAGTGTGACAGCCTCCTTATTGGCTGGCAGAGTGTTACAGGACTCCTCATTGGCTGGCTGGGTTTTAGAGGCCTCCTGATTGGCTGGCTGAGTTTAACACCCCCCTGATTGGTTGGCTGAGTGTTAAACGCCCCCTGATTGGCTTTCCGAGTGTTACACACCTCCTGATTGGCTGGCAGAGTGTTACAGGCCTCCTGATTGGCTGGCTGAGTGTTACACGCCTCTTTATTGGCTGGCTGAGTGTGACACGCCTCCTTATTGGCTGGCTGAGTGTTACAGGCCTCCTGATTGGCTGGCTGAGTGTTAAACGTCTCCTGATCACTGCCTGAATGTGACACGCCTCCCTATTGGCTGCCTGAGTGTGACACCCCTCCTAATTGGCTGCCTGAATGTGACACGCCACCTTTTTGGCTGCCTGAGTGTGACACGCCTCCTTATTGGCTGGCTGAGTGTTACAGGCCTCCTGATTGGCTGGCTGAGTGTGACACGCCTCCTTATTGGCTGGCAGAGTGTTACAGGCCTCCTGATTGGCTGGCTGAGTGTAACACACCCCCTGATTGGCTGTCTGAGTGTTAAACGCCCCCTGATTGGCTTTCCGAGTGTTACACGCCTCCTGATTGGCTAGCTGAGTGTTACACGCCTCCTGATTGGCTTGCTGAGTGTTTCACGCCTCCTGATTGGTAGCTGAGTGTTACATGCCTCCTGATTAGCTGGCTGAGTGTTAAACGTCTCCTGATTGGCTGCCTGAATGTGACACGCCTCCTTATTGGCTGCCTGAGTGTGACACGCCTCCTTATTGGCTGGCTGAGTGTTACAGGCCTCCTGATTGGCTGGCTGCATGTTAAACGTCTCCTGATTGGCTGGCTGAATGTCAAAGGCCTCCTGATTGGCTGCCTGAGTGTTACACGGCTCCTGATTGGCTGGCTGAGTGTGACACGCCTCCTTATTGGCTGGCTGAGTGTTACAGGCCTCCTGATTGGCTGGCTGAGTGTTACACGCCTCCTGAAAGGCTGGCTGAGTGTTACATGCCCCCTGATTGGCTGTCTGAGTGTTACACGCCTCCTGATTGGCTGGCTGAGTGTGACATGCCTCCTTATTTGCTTCCTGAGTGTGACACGCCTCCTGATTTGCTGGCTGAGTGTTACACGCCTCCAGATTGGCTTGAAGAGTGTTACACGCCTCCTGATTGGCTGGCTGAGTGTTAAACGTCTCCTGATTGGCTGGCTGAATGTCAAAGGCGTCTTATTGGCTGCCTGAGTGTTACACGGCTCCTGATTGGCTGGCTGAGTGTGACACGCCTCCTTATTGGCTGGCTGAATGTTAAAGGCCTCCTGATTGGCTGGCTGAGTGTTACACGCCTTCTGAAAGGCTGGCTGAGTGTTACACGCCCCTGATTGGCTGTCTGAGTGTTACACGCCTCCTGATTGGCTGGGTGAGTCTGACATGCCTCCTTATTGGCTGCCTGAGTGTTACATGCCTCCTGATTGGCTGGCTGAGTGTTACAAGCCTTCTGATTGGCTGGCTGAGTGTTACACGCCCCCTGATTGGCTTTCTGAGTGTGATAGGCCTCCTTATTGGCTTGCTGAGTGTTACATGCCTCTTGATTGGCTGGCTGAGTGTTAAACGCCTCCTGATTGGCTGGCTGAATGTCAATGGCCTCATGATTGGCTGCCTGGTGTTACACACCTTCTGATTGGCTGGCTGAGTGTTACAGGCCTCCTGATTGGCTAGCTGAGTGTAACATGCCTCCTAATTTGATTCCTGAGTGTGACACGCCTCCTGATTGGCTGGCTGAGTGTGACATGCCTCCTTATTGGCTGGCTGAGTGTTACATGCCTCCTGATTGGCTGGCTGAGTGTTACACGCCTTCTGATTGGCTGGCTGAGTGTTACACGCCCCCTGATTGGCTTTCTGAGTGTGATAGGCCTCCTTATTGGCTCGCTGAGTGTTACATGCCTCCTGATTGGCTGGCTGAGTGTTAAACGTCTCCCTGATTGGCTGGCTGAATGTCAAAGGCCTCCTGATTGGCTGCCTGAGTGTTAAACGCCTTCTGATTGGCTGGCTGTGTGTTACAAGCCTCCTGATTGGCTGCCTAAGTGTTACACGCCTCCCTGATTGGCTGGCTGAGTGTGACACGCCTCCTTATTGGCTGGCAGAGTGTTACAGGCCTCCTGATTGGCTGGCTGAGTGTTACACGCCTCCTGATTGGCTTGCTGAGTGTTACACACCTCCTGATTGGCTGTCTGAGTGTTAAACGCCCCCTGATTGGCTTTCCGAGTGTTACACACCTCCTGATTGGCTTGCTGAGTTTTACACGCCTCCTGATTGGTAGCTGAGTGTTACACGCCTCCTGATTGGCTGGCTGAGTGTTAAACGTCTCCTGATTGGCTGGCTGAATGTCAAAGGCCTCATGATTGGCTGCCTGAGTGTTACACACCTCCTGATTGGCTGGCTGAGTGTGACAGCCTCCTTATTGGCTGGCAGAGTGTTACAGGACTCCTCATTGGCTGGCTGGGTTTTAGAGGCCTCCTGATTGGCTGGCTGAGTTTAACACCCCCCCTGATTGGTTGGCTGAGTGTTAAACGCCCCCTGATTGGCTTTCCGAGTGTTACACACCTCCTGATTGGCTGGCAGAGTGTTACAGGCCTCCTGATTGGCTGGCTGAGTGTTACACGCCTCTTTATTGGCTGGCTGAGTGTGACACGCCTCCTTATTGGCTGGCTGAGTGTTACAGGCCTCCTGATTGGCTGGCTGAGTGTTAAACGTCTCCTGATCACTGCCTGAATGTGACACGCCTCCCTATTGGCTGCCTGAGTGTGACACCCCCTCCTAATTGGCTGCCTGAATGTGACACGCCACCTTATTGGCTGCCTGAGTGTGACACGCCTCCTTATTGGCTGGCTGAGTGTTACAGGCCTCCTGATTGGCTGGCTGAGTGTTACACGCCTCCTGATTTGCTGGCTGAATGTTACAGGCCTCCTGATTGGCTGCCTGAGTGTTACACACCCCCTTATTGGCTGGCTGAGTGTTAAACGCCTCCTGATTGGCTGTCCGAGTGTTACACGCCTCCTGATTGGCTAGCTGAGTGTTACACGCCCCTGATTGGCTGGCTGAGTGTTACACGCCTCCTGATTGGCTAGCTGAGTGTTACATGCCTCCTGATTAGCTGGCCTGAGTGTTACACGCCTCCTGATTGGCTGCCTGAGTGTTACACGCCTCCAGATTGGCTAGCCTGAGTGTTACACGCCTCCTTATTGGCTGGCTGAGTGTTAAACGCCTCCTGATTGGCTGGCTGAATGTTAAAGCCCTCCTGATGGCTGCCTGAGTGTTACACGGCTCCTGATTGGCTGGCTGAGTGTCAAAGGCCTCCTGATTGGCTGGCTGAGGGTTACAGGGCTCCTGATTGGCTGGCTGAGTGTGACACGCCTCCTTATTGGCTGGCTGAGTGTTACAGGCCTCCTGATTGGCTGGCTGAGTGTTACACGCCTCCTGATAGGCTGGCTGAGTGTTACACGCCCCCTGATTGGCTGTCTGAGTGTTACACGCCTCCTGATTGGCTGGCTGAGTGTTACATGCCTCCTAATTTGCTTCCTGAGTGTTACACGCCTTCTGATTTGCTGGCTGAGTGTTACACGCCTCCAGATTGGCTAGAAGAGTGTTACACGCCTCCTGATTGGCTGGCTGAGTGTTAAACGTCTCCTGATTGGCTGGCTGAATGTCAAAGGCGTCTTATTGGCTGCCTGAGTGTTACACGGCTCCTGATTGGCTGGCTGAGTGTGACACGCCTCCTTATTGGCTGGCTGAGTGTTAAAGGCCTCCTGATTGGCTGGCTGAGTGTTACACGCCTTCTGAAAGGCTGGCTGAGTGTTACACGCCCCCTGATTGGCTGTCTGAGTGTTACACGCCTCCTGATTGGCTGGCTGAGTCTGACATGCCTCCTTATTGGCTGCCTGAGTGTTACATGCCTCCTGATTGGCTGGCTGAGTGTTACAAGCCTTCTGATTGGCTGGCTGAGTGTTACACGCCCCCTGATTGGCTTTCTGAGTGTGATAGGCCTCCTTATTGGCTTGCTGAGTGTTACATGCCTCTTGATTGGCTGGCTGAGTGTTAAACGCCTCCTGATTGGCTGGCTGAATGTCAATGGCCTCATGATTGGCTGCCTGAGTGTTACACACCTCCTGATTGGCTGGCTGAGTGTTACAGGCCTCCTGATTGGCTAGCTGAGTGTAACATGCCTCCTAATTTGATTCCTGAGTGTGACACGCCTCCTGATTGGCTGGCTGAGTGTGACATGCCTCCTTATTGGCTGGCTGAGTGTTACATGCCTCCTGATTGGCTGGCTGAGTGTTACACGCCTTCTGATTGGCTGGCTGAGTGTTACACGCCCCCTGATTGGCTTTCTGAGTGTGATAGGCCTCCTTATTGGCTCGCTGAGTGTTACATGCCTCCTGATTGGCTGGCTGAGTGTTAAACGTCTCCTGATTGGCTGGCTGAATGTCAAAGGCCTCCTGATTGGCTGCCTGAGTGTTAAACGCCTTCTGATTGGCTGGCTGTGTGTTACAAGCCTCCTGATTGGCTGCCTAAGTGTTACACGCCTCCTGATTGGCTGGCTGAGTGTGACACGCCTCCTTATTGGCTGGCAGAGTGTTACAGGCCTCCTGATTGGCTGGCTGAGTGTTACACGCCTCCTGATTGGCTTGCTGAGTGTTACACGCCTCCTGATTGGCTGTCTGAGTGTTAAACGCCTCCTGATTGGCTTTCTGAGTGTTACACGCCTCCTGATTGGCTTGCTGAGTGTTACACGCCTCCTGATTGGTTGCTGAGTGTTACACGCCTCCTGATTGGCTGGCTGAGTGTTAAACGCCTCCTGATTGGCTGGCTGAATGTCAAAGGCCTCCTGATTGGCTGCCTGAGTGTTACACGCCTCCTGATTGGCTGGCTGAGTGTGACACGCCTCCTTATTGGCTGGCAGAGTGTTACAGGCCTCCTGATTGGCTGGCTGAGTGTTTTAACACAGGCCTCCTGATTGGCTGGCTGAGTGTTAACACCCCTCCTGATTGGCTGGCTGAGTGTTACACGCCTCCTGATTTTGGCTGAGTGTTACACGCCTCCTTATTGGCTGGCTGAGTGTTACACGCCTCCTGATTGGCTGGCTGAGTGTTACAGGCCTCCTGATTGGCTGGCTGAGTGTTACACGCCTCCTTATTGGCTGGCTGAGTGTTACACGCCTCCTTATTGGCTGGCTGAGTGTTACAGGCCTCCTGATTGGCTGGCTGAGTGTTAAACGCCTCCTGATTGGCTGGCTGAGTGTTACACGCCTCCTGATTGCTTCCTGAAAGGCTGGCTGAGTGTTACATGCCTCCTAATTCTGCTGTCCTGATTGCTGCCTGAGTGTTACACGCCTCCTGATTGGCTGGCTGAGTGTGACACGCCTCCTTATTGGCTGGCTGAGTGTTACAGGCCTCCTGATTGGCTGGCTGAGTGTTACAACGCCTCCTGATTGGCTGGCTGAATGTCAAAGGCGTCTTATTGGCTGCCTGAGTGTTACACGGCTCCTGATTGGCTGGCTGAGTGTGACACGCCTCCTTATTGGCTGGCTGAGTGTTAAAGGCCTCCTGATTGGCTGGCTGAGTGTTACACGCCTTCTGAAAGGCTGGCTGAGTGTTACACGCCCCTGATTGGCTGTCTGAGTGTTACACGCCTCCTGATTGGCTGGCTGAGTCTGACATGCCTCCTTATTGGCTGCCTGAGTGTTACATGCCTCCTGATTGGCTGGCTGAGTGTTACAAGCCTTCTGATTGGCTGGCTGAGTGTTACACGCCCCCTGATTGGCTTTCTGAGTGTGATAGGCCTCCTTATTGGCTCGCTGAGTGTTACATCCCTCTTGATTGGCTGGCTGAGTGTTAAACGCCTCCTGATTGGCTGGCTGAATGTCAATGGCCTCATGATTGGCTGCCTGAGTGTTACACACCTCCTGATTGGCTGGCTGAGTGTTACAGGCCTCCTGATTGGCTAGCTGAGTGTAACATGCCTCCTAATTTGATTCCTGAGTGTGACACGCCTCCTGATTGGCTGGCTGAGTGTGACATGCCTCCTTATTGGCTGGCTGAGTGTTACATGCCTCCTGATTGGCTGGCTGAGTGTTACACGCCTTCTGATTGGCTGGCTGAGTGTTACACGCCCCTGATTGGCTTTCTGAGTGTGATAGGCCTCCTTATTGGCTCGCTGAGTGTTACATGCCTCCTGATTGGCTGGCTGAGTGTTAAACGTCTCCTGATTGGCTGGCTGAATGTCAAAGGCCTCCTGATTGGCTGCCTGAGTGTTAAACGCCTTCTGATTGGCTGGCTGTGTGTTACAAGCCTCCTGATTGGCTGCCTAAGTGTTACACGCCTCCTGATTGGCTGGCTGAGTGTGACACGCCTCCTTATTGGCTGGCAGAGTGTTACAGGCCTCCTGATTGGCTGGCTGAGTGTTACACGCCTCCTGATTGGCTTGCTGAGTGTTACACACCTCCTGATTGGCTGTCTGAGTGTTAAACGCCCCCTGATTGGCTTTCCGAGTGTTACACACCTCCTGATTGGCTTGCTGAGTGTTACACGCCTCCTGATTGGTAGCTGAGTGTTACACGCCTCCTGATTGGCTGGCTGAGTGTTAAACGTCTCCTGATTGGCTGGCTGAATGTCAAAGGCCTCATGATTGGCTGCCTGAGTGTTACACACCTCCTGATTGGCTGGCTGAGTGTGACAGCCTCCTTATTGGCTGGCAGAGTGTTACAGGACTCCTCATTGGCTGGCTGGGTTTTAGAGGCCTCCTGATTGGCTGGCTGAGTTTAACACCCCCCTGATTGGTTGGCTGAGTGTTAAACGCCCCCTGATTGGCTTTCCGAGTGTTACACACCTCCTGATTGGCTGGCAGAGTGTTACAGGCCTCCTGATTGGCTGGCTGAGTGTTACACGCCTCTTTATTGGCTGGCTGAGTGTGACACGCCTCCTTATTGGCTGGCTGAGTGTTACAGGCCTCCTGATTGGCTGGCTGAGTGTTAAACGTCTCCTGATCACTGCCTGAATGTGACACGCCTCCCTATTGGCTGCCTGAGTGTGACACCCCTCCCTAATTGGCTGCCTGAATGTGACACGCCACCTTATTGGCTGCCTGAGTGTGACACGCCTCCTTATTGGCTGGCTGAGTGTTACAGGCCTCCTGATTGGCTGGCTGAGTGTTAAACGTCTCCTGATTTGCTGGCTGAATGTCAAAGGCCTCCTGATTGGCTGCCTGAGTGTTACACGCCTCCTTATTTGCTGGCTGAGTGTGACACGCCTCCTTATTGGCTGGCTGAGTGTTACAGGCCTCCTGATTGGCTGACTGAGTGTTACACGCCTCCTGAAAGGCTGGCTGAGTGTTACATGCCCCCTGATTGGCTGTCTGAGTGTTACACGCCTCCTGATTGGCTGGCTGAGTGTGACATGCCTCCTTATTTGCTTCCTGAGTGTGACACGCCTCCTGATTTGCTGGCTGAGTGTTACACGCCTCCAGATTGGCTAGAAGAGTGTTACACGCCTCCTGATTGGCTGGCTGAGTGTTAAACATCTCCTGATTGGCTGGCTGAATGTCAAAGCCCTCCTGATTGGCTGCCTGAGTGTTACACGGCTCCTGATTGGCTGGCTGAGTGTGACACGCCTCCTTATTGGCTGGCTGAGGGTTACAGGCCTCCTGATTGGCTGGCTGAGTGTGACACGCCTCCTTATTGGCTGGCTGAGTGTTACAGGACTCCTGATTGGCTGGCTGAGTGTTACACGCCTCCTGATAGGCTGGCTGAGTGTTACACGCCCCCTGATTGGCTGTCTGAGTGTTACACGCTTCCTGATTGGCTAGCTGAGTGTTACATGCCTCCTAATTTGCTTCCTGAGTGTTACACACCTTCTGATTTGCTGGCTGAGTGTTACACGCCTCCAGATTGGCTAGAAGAGTGTTACACGCCTCCTGATTGGCTGGCTGAGTGTTACACGCCCCCTGATTTGCTGGCTGAGTTTTACATGCCTCCTGATCGGCTAGCTGAGTGTTACACGCCCCCTGATTAGCTGGCTGACTGTGACACGCCTCCTGATTGGCTGGCTGAGTGTTACACGCCTCCAGATTGGCTGGCTGAGTGTTACACGCCCCCTGATTTGCTGCCTGAGTCTTACACGCCTCCTGATTGGCTAGCAGAGTGTTACACGCCGCCTGATTGGCTGGCAGAGTTTTACAAGCCTTTTGATTGGCTGGCTGTGTGTTACAAGCCTCCCAATTGGCTCCCTGAGTGTGACACGTCCCCTTATTGGATGGCTGAGTGTTACACGCCTCCTTATTGGCTTCCTGAGTATTTCACGCCCCCTGATTAGCTGGCTGAGTGGAACACGCTTCCTGATTGGCTACCTGACTGTTGCACGCCTCCTAATTGGCTGCCTGAATGTGACACGCCTCCTTATTGGCTGGCTGAGTGTTACAGGCCTCCTGATTGGCTGGCTGAGTGTTAAACGTCTCCTGATTGGCTGCCTGAATGTGACACGCCTCCTTATTTGCTGCCTGAGTGTGACACGCCTCCTTATTTGCTGGCTGAGTGTGACACACCTTCTGATTGGCTGGCTGAGTGTTACACGCCCCCTGATTGGCTTTCTGAGTGTGATAGGCCTCCTGATTGGCTCGCTGAGTGTTACATGCCTCCTGATTGGCTGGCTGAATGTCAAAGGCCTCATGATTGGCTGCCTGAGTGTGACACCCCTCCTAATTGGCTACCTGAATGTGACACGCCTCCTTATTGGCTGCCTGAGTGTGACACGCCTCCTTATTGGCTTGCTGAGTGTAACACGCCTCCTGATTGGTAGCTGAGTGTTACACGCCTCCTGATTGGCTGGCTGAGTGTTACACACGTTCTGATTTGCTTGCTGAGTGTCAAAGGCTTCCTGATTGGCTACCTGACTGTTACACCCCTCCTAATTAGCAACCTGAATGTGACACGCCTTCTTATTGGCTGCTTGAGTGTGACACGCCTCCTTATTGGCTGGATGAGTGTTACAGGCCTCCTGATTGGCTGGCTGAGTGTTAAACGTCTCCTGATTGGCTGCCTGAATGTGACACGCCTCCTTATTGGCTGCCTGAGTGTGACACGCCTCCTTATTGGCTGGCTGAGTGTTACAGGCCTCCTGATTGGCTGGCTGCGTGTTAAACGTCTCCTGATTGGCTGGCTGAATGTCAAAGGCCTCCTGATTGGCTGCCTGAGTGTTACACGGCTCCTGATTGGCTGGCTGAGTGTGACACGCCTCCTTATTGGCTGGCTGAGTGTTACAGGCCTCCTGATTGGCTACCTGACTTTTACACCCCTCCTAATTGGCTGCCTGAATGTGACACGCCTCCTTATTGGCTGCCTGAGTGTGACACGCCTCCTTATTGGCTGGCTGAGTGTTACAGGCCTCCTGATTGGCTGGCTGAGTGTTAAACGTCTCCTGATTGGCTGCCTGAATGTGACACGCCTCCTTATTTGCTGCCTGAGTGTGACACGCCTCCTTATTGGCTGGCTGAGTGTTACAGGCCTCCTGATTGGCTGGCTGAGTGTTAAACGTCTCCTGATTGGCTGGCTGAATGACAAAGGCCTCCTGATTGGCTGCCTGAGTGTGACACGCCTCCTTATTTGCTGGTTGAGTGTGACACGCCTTCTGATTGGCTGGCTGAGTGTTACACGCCCCCTGATTGGCTTTCTGAGTGTGATAGGCCTCCTGATTGGCTCGCTGAGTGTTACATGCCTCCTGATTGGCTGGCTGAATGTCAAAGGCCTCATGATTGGCTGTCTGAGTGTGACACCCCTCCTAATTGGCTGCCTGAATGTGACACGCCTCCTTATTGGCTGCCTGAGTGTGACACGCCTCCTTATTGGCTGGCAGAGTGTTACAGACCTCATGATTGGCTGGCTGAGTGTTACACGCCTCCTGATTGGCTGGCTGATTGTTACACACCCCCTGATTGGCTGTCTGAGTGTTAAACGCCCCCTGATTGGCTTTCCGAGTGTTACACGCCTCCTGATTGGCTTGCTGAGTGTTACACGCCTCCTGATTGGTAGCTGAGTGTTACACGCCTCCTGATTGGCTGGCTGAGTGTTACACACGTTCTGATTTGCTTGCTGAGTGTCAAAGGCTTCCTGATTGGCTACCTGACTGTTACACCCCTCCTAATTGGCTGCCTGAATGTGACACGCCTTCTTATTGGCTGCTTGAGTGTGACACGCCTCCTTATTGGCTGGCTGAGTGTTACAGGCCTCCTGATTGGCTGGCTGAGTGTTACAAGCCTCCTGATTGGCTGGCTGCGTGTTAAACGTCTCCTGATTGGCTGGCTGAATGTCAAAGGCCTCCTGATTGGCTGCCTGAGTGTTACACGGCTCCTGATTGGCTGGCTGAGTGTGACACGCCTCCTTATTGGCTGGCTGAGTGTTACAGGCCTCCTGATTGGCTGGCTGAGTGTTACACGCCTCCTGAAAGGCTGGCTGAGTGTTACATGCCCCCCTGATTGGCTGTCTGAGTGTTACACGCCTCCTGATTGGCTGGCTGAGTGTGACATGCCTCCTTATTTGCTTCCTGAGTGTGACACGCCTCCTGATTTGCCGGCTGAGTGTTACATGCCTCCTGATTGGCTGGCTGAATGTCAAAGGCCTCATGATTGGCTGCCTGAGTGTGACACCCCTCCTAATTGGCTGCCTGAATGTGACACGCCTCCTTATTGGCTGCCTGAGTGTGACACGCCTCCTTATTGGCTGGCAGAGTGTTACAGGCCTCATGATTGGCTGGCTGAGTGTTACACGCCTCCTGATTGGCTGGCTGATTGTTACACACCCCCTGATTGGCTGTATGAGTGTTAAACGCCCCCTGATTGGCTTTCCGAGTGTTACACGCCTCCTGATTGGCTTGCTGAGTGTAACACGCCTCCTGATTGGTAGCTGAGTGTTACACGCCTCCTGATTGGCTGGCTGAGTGTTACACACGTTCTGATTTGCTTGCTGAGTGTCAAAGGCTTCCTGATTGGCTACCTGACTGTTACACCCCTCCTAATTGGCTGCCTGAATGTGACACGCCTTCTTATTGGCTGCTTGAGTGTGACACGCCTCCTTATTGGCTGGCTGAGTGTTAAAGGCCTCCTGATTGGCTCGCTGAGTGTTAAACGTCTCCTGATTGGCTGCCTGAATGTGACACGCCTCCTTATTGGCTGCCTGAGTGTGACACGCCTCCTTATTGGCTGGCTGAGTGTTACAGGCCTCCTGATTGGCTGGCTACGTGTTAAACGTCTCCTGATTGGCTGGCTGAATGTCAAAGGCCTCCTGATTGGCTGCCTGAGTGTTACACGGCTCCTGATTGGCTGGCTGAGTGTGACACGCCTCCTTATTGGCTGGCTGAGTGTTACAGGCCTCCTGATTGGCTACCTGACTTTTACACCCCTCCTAATTGGCTGCCTGAATGTGACACGCCTCCTTATTGGCTGCCTGAGTGTGACACGCCTCCTTATTGGCTGGCTGAGTGTTACACGCCTCCTGAAAGGCTGGCTGAGTGTTACATGCCCCCTGATTGGCTGTCTGAGTGTTACACGCCTCCTAATTGGCTGGCTGAGTGTGACATGCCTCCTTATTTGCTTCCTGAGTGTGACACGCCTCCTGATTTGCCGGCTGAGTGTTACACGCCTCCAGATTGGCTAGAAGAGTGTTACACGCCTCCTGATTGGCTGGCTGAGTGTTACACGCCCCCTGATTTGCTTGCTGAGTGTCAAAGGCTTCCTGATTGGCTACCTGACCTTTACACCCCTCCTAATTGGCTGCCTGAATGTGACACGCCTTCTTATTGGCTGCTTGAGTGTGACACGCCTCCTTATTGGCTGGCTGAGTGTTACAGGCCTCCTGATTGGCTGGCTGAGTATTAAAGTTCTCCTGATTGGCTGCCTGAATGTGACACGCCTGCTTATTGGCTGCCTGAGTGTGATACGCCTCCTTATTGGCTGGCTGATTGTTACAGGCCTCCTGATTGGCTGGCTGCGTGTTAAACGTCTTCTGATTGGCTGGCTGAATGTCAAAGGCCTCCTGATTGGCTGCCTGAGTGTTACACGGCTCCTGATTGGCTGGCTGAGTGTGACACGCCTCCTTATTGGCTGGCTGAGTGTTACAGGCCTCCTGATTGGCTGGCTGAGTGTTACACGCCTCCTGAAAGGCTGGCTGAGTGTTACATGCCCCCTGATTGGCTGTCTGAGTGTTACACGCCTCCTGATTGGCTGGCTGAGTGTTACACGCCTTCTGATTGGCTGGCTGTGTGTTACAAGCCTCCTGATTGGCTGCCTAAGTGTTACCCGCCTCCTGATTGGCTGGCTGAGTGTGACACGCATTCTGATTGGCTGGCTGAGTGTCACACGCCCCCTGATTGGCTTTCTGAGTGTGATAGGCCTCCTGATTGGCTCGCTGAGTGTTACATGCCTCCTGATTGGCTGGCTGAGTGTTAAACGCCTCCTGATTGGCTGGCTGAATGTCAAAGGCCTCCTGATTGGCTGCCTGAGTGTTACACGGCTCCTGATTGGCTGGCTGAGTGTGACACGCCTCCTTATTGCCTGGCTGAGTGTTACAGGCCTCCTGATTGGCTGGGTGAGTGTTACACGCCTCCTGAAAGGCTGGCTGAGTGTTACATGCCCCCTGATTGACTGTCTGAGTGTTACACGCCTCTTGATTGGCTGGCTGAGTGTGACATGCCTCATTTGCTTCCTGAGTGTGACACGCCTCCTGATTTGCTGGCTGAGTGTTACACGCCTCCAGATTGGCTAGAAGAGTGTTACACGCCTCCTGATTGGCTGGCTGAGTGTTACACGCCCCCTGATTTGCTGGCTGAGTTTTACATGCCTCCTGATCGGCTAGCTGAGTGTTATACGCCCCCTGATTAGCTGGCTGACTGTGACACGCCTCCTGATTGGCTGGCTGAGTGTTACACGCCTCCAGACTGGCTGGCTGAGTGTTACACGCCCCCTGATTAGCTGCCTGAGTTTTACACGCCTCCTGATTGGTTAGCAGAGTGTTACACGCCTCCTGATTGGCTGGCAGAGTTTTACAAGCCTTCTGATTGGCTGGCTGTGTGTTACAAGCCTCCCAATTGGCTCCCTGAGTGTGACACGTCTCCTTATTAGCTGGCTGAGTGGAACACGCCTCCTGATTGGCTGGCTGAGTGTTGCACGCCTCCTGATTGGCTGGCTGAGTGTTACACGCCTTCTGATTGGCTGGCTGTGTGTTACAAGCCTCCTGATTGGCTGCCTAAGTGTTACCCGCCTCCTGATTGGCTGGCTGAGTGTGAGACGCATTCTGATTGGCTGGCTGAGTGTCACACGCCCCCTGATTGGCTTTCTGAGTGTGATAGGCCTCCTGATTGGCTCGCTGAGTGTTACATGCCTCCTGATTGGCTGGCTGAGTGTTAAACGCCTCCTGATTGGCTGGCTGAATGTCAAAGGCCTCATGATTGGCTGCCTGAGTGTGACACCCCTCCTAATTGGCTGCCTGAATGTGACACGCCTCCTTATTGGCTGCCTGAGTGTGACACGCCTCCTTATTGGCTGGCAGAGTGTTACAGGCCTCCTGATTGGCTGGCTGAGTGTTACACGCCTCCTGATTGGCTGGCTGATTATTACACACCCCCTGATTGGCTGTCTGAGTGTTAAACGCCCCCTGATTGGCTTTCCGAGTGTTACACGCCTCCTGATTGGCTGGCTGAATGTCAAAGGCCTCATGATTGGCTGCCTGAGTGTTACACACCTCCTGATAGGCTGGCTGAGTGTGACACACGTTCTGATTTGCTTGCTGAGTGTCAAAGGCTTACTGATTGGCTACCTGACTGTTACACCCCTCCTAATTGGCTGCCTGAATGTGACACGCCTCCTTATTGGCTGCCTGAGTGTGACACGCCTCCTTATTGGCTGGCTGAGTGTTACAGGCCTCATGATTGGCTGGCTGAGTGTTAAAGGTCTCCTGATTGGCTGCCTGAATGTGACACGCCTCCTTATTTGCTGCCTGAGTGTGACACGCCTCCTTATTGGCTGGGTGAGTGTTACACGCCCCCTGATTGGCTTTCTGAGTGTGATAGGCCTCCTGATTGGCTCGCTGAGTGTTACATGCCTCCTGATTGGCTGGCTGAGTGTTAAACGCCTCCTGATTGGCTGGCTGAATGTCAAAGGCCTCATGATTGGCTGCCTGAGTGTGACACCCCTCCTAATTGGCTGCCTGAATGTGACACGCCTCCTTATTGGCTGCCTGAGTGTGACACGCCTCCTTATTGGCTGGCTGAGTGTTACAGGCCTCCTGATTGGCTGGCTGAGTGTTACACGCCTCCTGATTGGCTGGCTGATTATTACACACCACCTGATTGGCTGTCTGAGTGTTAAACGCCCCCTGATTGGCTTTCCGAGTGTTACACGCCTCCTGATTGGCTGGCTGAATGTCAAAGGCCTCATGATTGGCTGCCTGAGTGTTACACACCTCCTGCTTGGCTGGCTGAGTGTGACACACGTTCTGATTTGCTTCTGAGTGTCAAAGGCTTACTGATTGGCTACCTGACTGTTACACCCCTCCTAATTGGCTGCCTGAATGTGACACGCTCCTCCTTATTGGCTGGCTGAGTGTTACAGGCCTCCTTTTTCCTCCTTATTGGCTGGCTGAGTGTTACAGGCCTCCTGATTGGCTGGCTGAGTGTTAAACGTCTCCTGATTGGCTGGCTAAATGTCAAAGGCCTCCTGATTGGCTGCCTGAGTGTTACACGGCTCCTGATTGGCTGGCTGAGTGTACACACCTCCTTATTGGCTGGCTGTGTTTTACCCCCCCATGATTGGCCTTCTGAGTATGATAGGCCTCCTGATTGGCTCGCTGAGTGTTAAATGCCTCCTGATTGGCTGGCTGAGTGTGACACGCCTTCTGATTGGCTGGCTGAGTGTTACACCCCCATGATTGGCCTTCTGAGTTGATAGGCCTCTGATTGGCTCGCTGTGTGTTAAATGCCTCCTGATTGGCTGTAATTTTAAACCCCCCCTGATTGGCTGGCTGAATGTCAAAGGCCTCATGATTGGCTGCCTGAGTGTGACACCCCTCCTAATTGGCTGCCTGAATGTGACACGCCTCCTTATTGGCTGCCTGAGTGTGACACGCCTCCTTATTGGCTGGCAGGTGTTACAGGCCTCCTGATTGGCTGGCTGAGTGTTACACGCCTCCTGATTGGCTGGCTGAGTGTTACACCCTGATTGCGCTTTTCTCTAGTTACACCCTCCTGATTGGCTGCCTGAATGTGACACGCCTTTCCCCCCCCTTTTTTGGGTGGGTGGGTTTTACAGGCCTCCTGATTGGCTGGCTGAGTGTTAAAGCTCCTGATTGGCTGCCTGAATGTGGCATGCCTCCTTATTGGCTGCCTGAGTGTGACACGCCTCCTTATTGGCTGGCTGAGTGTTACAGGCCTCCTGATTGGCTGGCTGAGTGTTAAACTTCTCCTGATTGGCTGGCTGAATGTCAAAGGCCTCCTGATTGGCTGCCTGAGTGTTACACGGCTCCTGATTGGCTGGCTGAGTGTGACACGCCTCCTTATTGGCTGGCTGAGTGTTACAGGCCTCCTGATTGGCTGGCTGAGTGTTACACGCCCCCTGATTGGCTTTCTGAGTGTGATAGGCCTCCTTATTGGCTTGCTGAGTGTTACATGCCTCTTGATTGGCTTGCTGAGTGTTAAACGCCTCCTGATTGGCTGGCTGAATGTCAAAGGCCTCATGATTGGCTACCTGAGTGTTACACACCTCCTGATTGGCTGGCTGAGTGTGACACACGTTCTGATTTGCTTGCTGAGTGTCAAAGGCTTACTGATTGGCTACCTGACTGTTACACCCCTCCTAATTGGCTGCCTGAATGTGACACGCCTCCTTATTGGCTGCCTGAGTGTGACACGCCTCCTTATTGGCTGGCTGAGTGTTACAGGCCTCCTGATTGGCTGGCTGAGTGTTAAAGGTCTCCTGATTGGCTGCCTGAATGTGACACGCCTCCTTATTTGCTGCCTGAGTGTGACACGCCTCCTTATTGGCTGGGTGAGTGTTACAGGCCTCCTGATTGGCTGGCTGAGTGTTAAACGTCTCCTGATTGGCTGGCTGAATGTCAAAGGCCTCCTGATTGGCTGCCTGAGTGTGACATGCCTCCTGATTTGCTGGCTGAGTGTGACACGCCTTCTGATTGGCTGGCTGAGTGTTACACGCCCCATGATTGGCTTTCTGAGTGTGATAGGCCTCCTGATTGGCTCGCTGAGTGTTAAATGCCTCCTGATTGGCTGGCTGAGTGTTAAACGCCTCCTGATTGGCTGGCTGAATGTCAAAGGCCTCATGATTGGCTGCCTGAGTGTGACACCCCTCCTAATTGGCTGCCTGAATGTGACACGCCTCCTTATTGGCTGCCTGAGTGTGACACGCCTCCTTATTGGCTGGCAGAGTGTTACAGGCCTCCTGATTGGCTGGCTGAGTGTTACACGCCTCCTGATTGGCTGGCTGATTGTTACACACCCCCTGATTGGCTGTCTGAGTGTTAAACGCCTCCTGATTGGCTGGCTGAGTGTGACATGCCTCCTTATTGGCTGGCTGAGTGTTACATGCCTCCTGATTGGCTGGCTGAGTGTTACACGCGTTCTGATTGGCTGGCTGAGTGGTACACGCCCCCTGATTGGCTTTCTGCGTGTGATAGGCCTCCTTATTGGCTCGCTGAGTGTTAGATGCCTCTTGATTGGCTGGCTGAGTGTTACACACCTCCTTATATGCTGGCTGAGTGTTACAGGCTTCCTGATTGGCTACCTGACTGTTACACCCCTCCTAATTGGCTGCCTGAGTGTGACACGCCTCCTTATTGGCTGGCTGAGTGTGAAAGACCTACTGATTGGCTGGCTGAGTGTTAAACGTCTCCTGATTGGCTGGCTGAGTGTTACACAGCTCCTGATTGGCTGGCTGAGTGTGACACGCCTCCTTATTGGCTGGCTGAGTGTTACAGGCCTCCTGATTGGCTAGCTGAGTGTTACATGCCTCCTAATTTGCTTTCTGGGTGTGACACGCCTCCGGATTGGCTGGCTGAGTGTGACATGCCTCCTTATTGGCTGGCTGAGTGTTACATGCCTCCTGATTGGCTGGCTGAGTGTTACACACGTTCTGATTTGCTTGCTGAGTGTCAAAGGCTTCCTGATTGGCTACCTGACTGTTACACCCCTCCTAATTGGCTGCCTGAATGTGACACGCCTCCTTATTGGCTGCCTGAGTGTGACACGCCTCCTTATTGGCTGGCTGAGTGTTACAGGCCTCCTGATTGGCTGGCTGAGTGTTACATGCCCCCTGATTGGCTGTCTGAGTGTTACACGCCTCCTGATTGGCTGGCTGAGTGTGACATGCCTCCTTATTGGCTGGCTGAGTGTTACATGCCTCCTGATTGGCTGGCTGAGTGTTACACGTGTTCTGATTGGCTGGCTGAGTGTTACACGCCCCCTGATTGGTTTTCTGAGTGTGATAGGCCTCCTTATTGGCTCGCTGAGTGTTAGATGCCTCTTGATTGGCTGGCTGAGTGTTACACACCTCCTTATATGCTGGCTGAGTGTTACAGGCTTCCTGATTGGCTACCTGACTGTTACACCCCTCCTTATTGGCTGCCTGAGTGTGACACGCCTCCTTATTGGCTGGCTGAGTGTTAAAGGCCTACTGATTGGCTGGCTGAGTGTTAAACGTCTCCTGATTGGCTGGCTGAGTGTTACAAAGCTCCTGATTGGCTGGCTGAGTGTGACACGCCTCCTTATTGGCTGGCTGAGTGTTACAGGCCTCCTGATTGGCTAGCTGAGTGTTACATGCCTCCTAATTTGCTTCCTGAGTGTGACACGCCTCCTGATTGGCTGGCTGAGTGTGACATGCCTCCTTATTGGCTGGCTGAGTGTTACATGCCTCCTGATTGGCTGGCTGAGTGTTACACGCCTTCTGATTGGCTAGCTGAGTGTTACACGCCCCCTGATTGGCTTTCTGAGTGTGATAGGCCTCCTTATTGGCTCGCTGAGTGTTACATGCCTCCTGATTGGCTGGCTGAGTGTTAAACGTCTCCTGATTGGCTGGCTGAATGTCAAAGGCCTCCTGATTGGCTGCCTGAGTGTTACACGCCCCCTGATTGGCTGGCTGAGTGTGAAACGCCTCGTTATTGGCTGGCAGAGTGTTACAGGCGTCCTCATTGGCTGGCTGGGTTTTACAGGCCTCCTGATTGGCTGGCTGAGTGTTACACACCCCCTGATTGGCCGGCTGAGTGTTAAACGCCCCCTGATTGGCTTTCCGAGTGTTACACGCCTCCTGATTGGCTGGCAGAGTGTTACAGGCCTCCTGATTGGCTGGCTGAGTGTTACACGCCTCCTGATAGGCTGGCTGAGTGTTACACGCCCCCTGATTGGCTGTTTGAGTGTTACACGCCTCCTGATTGGCTAGCTGAGTGTTACATGCCTCCTAATTTGCTTCCTCAGAGTTACAAGCCTTCTGATTTGCTGGCTGAGTGTTACACGCCTCCAGATTGGCTACCAGAGTGTTACACGCCTCCTTATTGGCTGGCTAAATGTCAAAGGCCTCCTGATTGGCTGCCTGAGTGTTACACGGCTCCTGATTGTCTGGCTGAGTGTGACACGCATCCTTATTGGCTGGCTGAGTGTTACAGGCCTCCTGATTGGCTGGCTGAGTGTTACACGCCCCCTGATTAGCTGCCTGAGTTTACACGCCTCCTGATTGGCTAGCAGAGTGTTAAACGCCTCCTGATTGGCTGGCTGAGTTTTACAAGCCTTCTGATTGGCCAATCTGTGTGTTTCAAGCCTCCTAATTGGCTCCCAGAGTGTTACAGGCCTCCTGATTGGCTGGCTGAGTGTTACACGCCTCCTTATTAAATGGCTGAGTGTAACACGCCCCCTGATTAGCTGGCTGACTGTGACACGCCTCCTGATTGGCTGGCTGAGTGCTACACGCCTCCAGATTGGCTACCAGAGTGTTACACGCCTCCTTATTGGCTGGCTAAATGTCAAAGGCCTCCTGATTGGCTGCCTGAGTGTTACACGGCTCCTGATTGTCTGGCTGAGTGTGACACGCGTCCTTATTGGCTGGCTGAGTGTTACAGGCCTCCTGATTGGCTGACTGAGTGTTACACGCCCCCTGATTAGCTGCCTGAGTTTACACGCCTCCTGATTGGCTAGCAGAGTGTTAAACGCCTCCTGATTGGCTGGCTGAGTTTTACAAGCCTTCTGATTGGCCAATCTGTGTGTTTCAAGCCTCCTAATTGGCTCCCAGAGTGTTACAGGCCTCCTGATTGGCTGGCTGAGTGTTACACGCCTCCTTATTAACTGGCTGAGTGTGATACGCCTCCTTATTGGCTGGCTGAGTGTTACAGGCCTCCTGATTGGCTGGCTGAGTGTTAAACGTCTCCTGATTGGCTGCCTGAATGTGACACGCCTCCTTATTGGCTGCCTGAGTGTGACACCCCTCCTTATTGGCTGCCTGAATGTGACACACCTCCTTATTGGCTGCCTGAGTGTGACACGCATTCTTATTGGCTGGCTGAGTGTTACAGGCCTCCTGATTGGCTGGCTGAGTGTTACAGGCCTCCTGATAGGCTGGCAGAGTGTTACAGGCCTCCTGATTGGCTGGCTGAGTGTTACAAGCCTCCTGATATGTAGCTGAGTGTTAAACGCCCCCTGATTGGCTTTCCGAGTGTTACACGCTTCCTGATTGGCTAGCTGAGTGTAACACGCCTCCTGATTGGTAGCTGAGTGTTACACGCCTTCTGATTGGCTGGCTGAGTGTTACACGCCTCCAGATTGGCTGGCTGAGTGTTACACGCCCCCTGATTTGCTGGCTGAGTTTTACATGCCTCCTGATCAGCTAGCTGAGTGTTACACGCCCCCTGATTAGCAGGCTGACTGTGACACGCCTCCGGATTTGCTGGCTGAGTGTTACACGCCTCCAGATAGGCTGGCTGAGTGTTAAACGCCCCCTGATTGGCTGTCTGAGTGTTACACGCCTCCAGATTGGCTAGCAGAGTGTTACACGCCCCCTGATTTGCTGGCTGAGTGTTACAGGCCTCCTTATTGGCTGGCTGAGTGTTACATGCCTCCTGATAGGCTGGCTGAGTGTTAAACGCCCCCTGATTGGCTGTCTGAGTGTTACACGCCTCCAGATTGGCTAGCAGAGTGTTACACGCCTCCTGATTGGCTGGCTGAGTGTTACACCCCCCCTTGATTTGCTGGCTGAGATTTACATGCCTCCTGATTGGCTAGCTGAGTGATACACGCCTCCTGATTGGCTGGCTGAGTGTTACACACGTTCTGATTCGCTGGCTGAGTGTCAAAGGCTTCGTGATTGGCTACCTGACTGTAACACCCCTCCTAATTGGCTGCCTGAATGTGACACGCCTCTTTATTGGCTGCCTGAGTGTGACACACCTCCTTATTTGCTGGCTGAGTGTTACAGGCCTCCTGATTGGCTGGATGAGTGTTAAACGTCTCCTGATTGGCTGGCTGAATGTCAAAGGCCTCCTGATTGGCTGCCTGAGTGTTACACGGCTCCTGATTGGCTGGCTGAGTGTGACACGCCTCCTTATTGGCTGGCTGAGTGTTACACGCCTCCTGAAAGGCTGGCTGAGTGTTACACGCCCCCTGATTGGCTGTCTGAGTGTTACACGCCTCCTGATTGGCTGGCTGAGTCTGACATGCCTCCTTATTGGCTGCCTGAGTGTTACATGCCTTCTGATTGGCTGGCTGAGTGTTACACGCCCCCTGATTTGCTGGCTGAGTGTTACAGGCCTCCTTATTGGCTGGCTGAGTGTTACATGCCTCCTGATAGGCTGGCTGAGTGTTACAGGCCTCCTGATAGGCTGGCAGAGTCTTACAGGCCTCCTGATTGGCTGGCTGAGTGTTACAAGCCTCCTGATATGTAGCTGAGTGTTAAACGCCCCCTGATTGGCTTTCCGAGTGTTACACGCTTCCTGATTGGCTAACTGAGTGTAACACGCCTCCTGATTGGTAGCTGAGTGTTACACGCCTCCTGATTGGCTGGCTGAGTGTTACACACGTTCTGATTCACTGGCTGAGTGTCAAAGGCTTCCTGATTGGCTACCTGACTGTTACACCACTCCTAATTGAGTGCCTGAATGTGACACGCCTCCTTATTGGCTGGCTGAGTGTTACAGGCCTCCTGATTGGCTGGCTGAGTGTTACACGCCTCCTGATTGGCTAGCTGAGTGTTACACGCCTACTAATTTGCTTCCTGAGTGTTACACGCCTTCTGATTGGCTGGCTGAGTGTTACACGCCTCCAGATTGGCTGGCTGAGTGTTACACGCCCCCTGATTTGCTGGCTGAGTTTTACATGCCTCCTGATCGGCTAGCTGAGTGTTACACGCCCCCTGATTAGCAGGCTGACTGTGACACGCCTCCGGATTTGCTGGCTGAGTGTTACACGCCTCCAGATAGGCTGGCTGAGTGTTAAACGCCCCCTGATTGGCTGTCTGAGTGTTACACGCCTCCAGATTGGCTAGCAGAGTGTTACACGCCTCCTGATTGGCTGGCTGAGTGTTACACCCCCCCTTGATTTGCTGGCTGAGATTTACATGCCTCCTGATTGGCTAGCTGAGTGATACACGCCTCCTGATTGGCTGGCTGAGTGTAACACACGTTCTGATTCGCTGGCTGAGTGTCAAAGGCTTAGTGATTGGCTACCTGACTGTAACACCCCTCCTAATTGGCTGCCTGAATGTGACACGCCTCTTTATTGGCTGCCTGAGTGTGACACACCTCCTTATTTGCTGGCTGAGTGTTACAGGCCTCCTGATTGGCTGGATGAGTGTTAAACGTCTCCTGATTGGCTGGCTGAATGTCAAAGGCCTCCTGATTGGCTGCCTGAGTGTTACACGGCTCCTGATTGGCTGGCTGAGTGTGACACGCCTCCTTATTGGCTGGCTGAGTGTTACAGGCCTCCTGATTGGCTGGCTGAGTGTTACACGCCTCCTGAAAGGCTGGCTGAGTGTTACACGCCCCCTGATTGGCTGTCTGAGTGTTACACGCCTCCTGATTGGCTGGCTGAGTCTGACATGCCTCCTTATTGGCTGCCTGAGTGTTACATGCCTTCTGATTGGCTGGCTGAGTGTTACACGCCCCCTGATTTGCTGGCTGAGTGTTACAGGCCTCCTTATTGGCTGGCTGAGTGTTACATGCCTCCTGATAGGCTGGCTGAGTGTTAAACGCCCCCTGATTGGCTGTCTGAGTGTTACACGCCTCCAGATTGGCTAGCAGAGTGTTACACGCCTCCTGATTGGCTGGCTGAGTGTTACACGCCCCCTGATTTGCTGGCTGAGATTTACATGCCTCCTGATTGGCTAGCTGAGTGATACACGCCTCCTGATTGGCTGGCTGAGTGTTACACACGTTCTGATTCGCTGGCTGAGTGTCAAAGGCTTCGTGATTGGCTACCTGACTGTAACACCCCTCCTAATTGGCTGCCTGAATGTGACACGCCTCCTTATTGGCTGCCTGAGTGTGACACACCTCCTTATTGGCTGGCTGAGTGTTACAGGCCTCCTGATTGGCTGGATGAGTGTTAAACGTCTCCTGATTGGCTGGCTGAATGTCAAAGGCCTCCTGATTGGCTGCCTGAGTGTTACACGGCTCCTGATTGGCTGGCTGAGTGTGACACGCCTCCTTAGTGGCTGGCTGAGTGTTACAGGCCTCCTGATTGGCTGGCTGAGTGTTACACGCCTCCTGTTAGGCCTGCTGAGTGTTACACGCCCCCTGATTGGCTGTTTGAGTGTTACACGCCTCCTGATTGGCTAGCTGAGTGTTACATGCCTCCTAATTTGCTTCCTGAGTGTGACACGTCTCCTGATTTGCTGGCTGAGTGTTACACGTCTCCAGATTGGCTAGCAGAGTGTTACACGCCTCCTGATTGGCTGGCTGAGTGTTACACGCCCACTGATTTGCTGGCTGAGTTTTACATGCCTCCTGATCGGCTAGCTGAGTGTAACACGCCCCCTGATTAGCTGGCTGACTGTGACACGCCTCCTGATTGGCTGGCTGAGTGCTACACGCCTCCAGATTGGCTACCAGAGTGTTACACGCCTCCTTATTGCCTGGCTGAATGTCAAAGGCCTCCTGATTGGCTGCCTGAGTGTTACACGGCTCCTGATTGTCTGGCTGAGTGTGACACGCGTCCTTATTGGCTGGCTGAGTGTTACAGGCCTCCTGATTGGCTGGCTGAGTGTTACACGCCTCCTGATAGGCTGGCTGAGTGTTACACGCCTCCAGATTTGCTAGCAGAGTGTTACACGCCTCCTGATTGGCTGGCTGAGTGTTACACGCCCCCTGATTAGCTGCCTGAGTTTACACGCCTCTTTATTGCCTGGCTAATTGTAAAAGTGTTCCTGATTGGGTTTCTGAATGTGACATGACTCCTGATTGGCTGGCTGAGTGTTACATGCCTCCTTATTGGCTGGCTGAGTGTTACACTGCTCTTGATTGGCTGGCTGAGTTTTACACGCCTCCTGATGTGTTGGTTCCGTGTTACATACCTCCTGATTGGCTGGCTGAGTGTGACACGCCTCCTGATTGGCTGACTGAATGTTACACGCCTTCTGATTTGCTGCCTGAGTGTGACACGCCTCCTGATTTGCTGCCTGAGTGTGACACGCCTCTTTATTACCTGGCTACGTTTTAAAGGGTTCCTGATTGGCTGCCTGAGTGTTACACACCTCCTGATTGGCTGACTGAGTGTTACACACCCTCTGATTGGCTGGTTGACTGTTACATGCCTCCTGATTAGCTGCATTAGTGTGACACGCCTACTTATTGGCTGGCTGAGATTTACACGGCTCATGATTGGCTGGCTGACTGTCAAAGGCCTCCTGATTACCTGCCTGAGAGTTACACGCCCCCTGATTGGCTGCCTGAGAGTGACACGCCTCCTTATTGGCTGCTCTGTGTACACTGTTTGGTGCTGTAGCTGTGTCAGTGAACGCTAAATATAAATTTGTTTTACTCGTTACAGCGGTTATTTTCCCGCTTAACATTTAAACGTAGACTAGTTCTACCTAAGCACACCTTTTAGCGACTTTTCACTAATTTCAAAGTTTTTCATACACGCTAGTTTCATTAGCATTAGCAGTTAGCTATGGCTTCTCCCTCTCCTCTGTCCTGCTCAGTGTGTCAGATGTTCAGTTATTCCTCTGCCTCCTTTAATGATAATGGTACCTGTATTAAATGTAGTTCATTTACTGCGCTGGAGGCGAGGCTTAGTGAGTTAGAGGAACGGCACCGCACCACGGAGATATCTTTAGCCGCTATAGTTAGCCAGCCCCCAGTAGCTGGTGCGGGCCGCCCGAAGGTAGCTTCTGTTAGATCTGTAGATCCCCCGGTAGTTCCTGAGCAGCCGGGAAGACAGGGAGGCTGGGTGACTGAGCGAAGGAAGACTAAAACGGCGAAGCCCACAGGTCACCACCAACCCATTCATGTTTCCAATACATTTTCCCCACTCAGCGATACACCCGCTGAGGAACCAACTCTGGTTATTGGCAGCTCCGTAGTCAGAAACGTGAAATTAGCGAAGCCAGCGGCCATAGTTAAATGTATCCCTGGGGCCAGAGCGAGCGACATTGAATCAAATTTAAAACTGCTGGCTAAAGATAAACGTAAATACAGTAAGATTGTTATCCACGTCGGCGGTAATGACACCCGTTTACGCCAATCGGAGGTCACTAAGATTAATGTGGAGTCGGTGTGTAATTATGCTAAGACAATGTCGGACTCCGTAGTTTTCTCTGGACCCCTGCCCAATGTGACCAGTGATGACATGTATAGCCGCATGTCGTCATTCCACCGCTGGCTGTCGAGGTGGTGTCCAGCAAACGATGTGGGCTTCACTGATAACTGGAAGCCTTTTTGGGGAAAACCTGGTCTGATTAGGAGAGACGGCATCCATCCCACTTTGGATGGAGCGGCTCTCTTATCCAGCAATATGGCGAAGTTTATTTCTAAAACCTGACAGTCCAGAGTTAGGACCAGGAAGCAGAGCTGCTGTCTTACACACTTCTCTGCTCTTCCACTAGTACAGTCACCCACCCAAAACCCCATAGAGACTGTGTCTGTCCCCCGACCACCTAAATTATTTAAAGAAATAAAAACAAGAGGAGTTCAACATAAAAATCTAATAAAAATTAAAACTAACTCCTCAGTAGCACTAAATAAAAGAATGAAATGTGGGCTGTTAAATATCAGGTCTCTGTCCTCTAAAGCTGTTTTAGTGAATGAATTAATATCAGATTATGATATTGATTTACTTTGTCTTACTGAGACCTGGTTGTCCCACGAGGAGTATGTTAGCCTAAATGAATCCACCCCCCCAGTCATATTAATACTCACATTCCAGGTGGAGTGGCAGCCATATATGATTCGAGCATTTTAATGGACCCTAAACCTGTTGTTCTTAGTCTTTCTCACCCAAACTGGAAAACATTGCAGCCAGTTCTATTTGTTATAGTGTACCGCGCTCCTGGACCGTACTCTGATTTTATATCTGAATTCTCAGAGTTTCTATCAAGTTTAGTCCTTAAATCAGATAAAGTAATTATTGTAGGTGATTTTAATATTCATGTGGATGTTAACAATGACAGCCTTAGTAACGCATTTATATCATTAATAGACTCAATTGGCTTCTGTCAGAGTGTAAATAAACCAACTCATTGTTTTAATCACACTCTTGACCTTGTTTTATCATATGGCATTGATATTGAACATTTAATAGTCTTCCCACATAATCCTTTCCTATCTGACCATTATTTAATAACTTTTGAATTCATGTTGTTAGATTATAAGCCATTAGGCAAAACTTCCTACAGCAGATGTCTATCTGACAGTGCTGTAGCTAAATTTAAGGAGGAGATTCCTTCAGTGTTTAATTCAATGCCATGTCTGAATTTAACAGAATCCTATAACGACTTTAGTCCCTCTGAAATTGATAATCTTGTCGATAGTGCTACAGGCTCACTACGATCAACATTAGACTCTATCGCTCCTATAAAAAGGAAATTATTAAAACATAGGAGTACATAGGACTGTGTTATCCTTTAACTGCTGCATTTGACACAGTGGATCATGAAATACTGATCTCACGTTTGAAGCAGTGGGTGGGCATCAGGGGCATAGCACTGGAGTGGTTCAGGTCGTACTTGGCTGATCAAACTTTCTGTGTCAGCCTAGGTGACTCTGTATCCTCCTCTGCTCCTCTCTCATGTGGGGTCCCACAGGGCTCAGTTCTTGGCCCTCTCCTTTTCTCTCACTATTTGCTCCCACTTGGTTCCATACTTAGGAAGCACGGCTTTTCATTCCACTGTTATGCAGACGACAGTCAGATTTATGTGCCTCTTAAAAAGAAAAATGAATACTGTCAGACTGCTACTTAAGTGCCTCGACGACATAAAGGCCTGGATGACTCTGAACTTTTAAAATTTCAATGATAAAAAGACAGAAGTGATGGTTTTTGGTGGCACCACAGGGGTCCCTGTGGTGCCACCAAAAACCATCACTGTAGATCCTGGGTTCCTTGGCCCAGTATATTAAACCTAGCATCACAAAACTAGGGGTTAAAGTGGACCCTGAGCTTAAGTTTGACAGTCAGATCAAGGCTGTTGTCAAATCAAGCTTTCTGCACATTAAACAGGCCTCTTCTCTGTCTGTTTTTAAAACCAGTCTTAAAACCCATCTCTTCTCTGTGGCCTTTGACACCTAGTAAGATGTCGACTTTATTTACTTGATTTATTTTTTGTATTTGTTATTTTTACTTTTTTTATTGCTTTTTATTGCATGGTTATTATTTTTACTCATGTTTTATGTCTTTTCATTTTATTGTTGTATTATATGTTATTTTGCGCCTCATGTGAGCTGTTATGTCTTTTATTTATGATGTCTTATGTATTCTCCTGTACAGCACTTTGGTCAACTTTGGTTGTTTTAAAGTGCTTAACAAATAAAGTTGGATTGGATTGGATATTTTATTTTAAATGTAGGTTCGAATTATAGCTTACTGTTCTTAATACCTATATTTTAAAAAGTGAATACGCTGTTTCTCCGCAAATATATTATATTTAATAATTATTATATTCTATAATTTGGAGAAATTTAGGGGCTCCGTACGTTACTGTTAACAAATAAAGTTTTTAAAAAAACAAATAAAAAATAAAAATCTGTTACCGTTCACTTCCGTTGTGGCTCACTTCTGTTGTGGCTTTTGTATTCGGCATGACACCTCTGGGCCACCGTACACTTCGGATGGAGCGGCTCTCTTATCTAGAAATACGGCGAAGTTTATTTCTAAAACCTGACACCCCAGAGTTAGGACCAGGAAGCACAGCTGCTGTCTTACACTCTACGCTTCCATTAGAACAGTCACCCACCCAAAACCCCATAGAGACTGTGTCTGTCCCCCAACCACCTAAATTATTTAAAGAAATAAAAACAAGAGGAGTTGAACATAAAAACCTAATAAAAATTAAAAACAACTCCTCAGTAGCACAAAATAAGAGAATGAAATGTGGACTGTTATATATCAGGTCTCTGTCCTTTAACGCTGTTCGAGTGAATAAATTAATATCAGATTATTATATTGATTTACTTTGTCTTACTGAGACCTGGTTGTCCCACGAAGAGTATGTTAGCCTTAATGAATCCACTCCCAGTCATAATAATACTCACATTCCTCGAGGCACCGGCCGAGGCAGCAGAGCTGTTTCTTGCTATAGGCGGACTATGCGGCTGCACAGGGCCCCGCAGCCACCAGGGGGCCCCCAAACTGCAAGTTCAGCCTCATATTTTATTATATTTTGGAGAATTAAAAGTACCTGTCTTACATGTCTATTTGCATTTATTGCACGCATTCATTATGGATTTATTTGCAAAGCATGTAAGTGTTCGTAGGGTTATCAGGTCAAAATCACCTTTGAGCTGTGCTGTCACGTGGTAAGTGACGTCTGCCGACAGGTCTGAGGGGATGATTGACAGCCGCCCACCTTCCACTGAAGTGAGGAGAATAATAATAATGGTAGACGCTCATCGAAACGTACTTATGCGTCTGGTGCAGAGAAACGCAAAAAGAAGAAAACCGATGAAGAAAAACGATCACAGGATAAAGGTAAGGCATTTGATGTGGGGTGGAGGGGGATACATAATGCCAACTTTTGAACAAGTTAGTTTGCTACTTTTGTCATGCTGGCTAGCTCAGCTAGCCTCAGATAAATTCAATTCAATTCAATTCAATTTTATTTGTATATCGCCAATTCATAACAGAAGTTATCTCAGGACACTTTTCAAATAGAGCAGGTCTAGACCGAACTCTTTAAAACATTAATTACAGAGACCCAACAGTACCACCATGAGCAAGCACTTGGCGACAAGGGCAAGGAAAAACTGCCTGTTAAAAGGCAGAAACCTAGGACAGATCCTCCGGCTCTAGGTGGGTGGTCGTCTGTCTCGACCAGTTGGGGTGAGAGAGAGAGAGAGAGAGAGAGAGAGAGAGAGAGAGAGCGAGAGACAGACAGACAGGTGCACAGCAACAACAGTATTAGCAATGGCAATCTAGCAGGACCATGGCAGGAGGCTCCACCAGGATCGACAAGAACCTGCGAGACGAGAAAGCACAAGAACTCCGGGGAAGAAGTGAAGTTAGTAACATGCATTAATGGGACATGAATGAGTGCAGAAAGAGAGAGGAAGGGAGGAGCTCAGTGCACCATGGGAAATCCCCCGATAGTCTAGGCCTATAGCAGCATAACTAAGGGATGGTTCAGGACTCACCTGATCCAGCCCTAACTATAAGCTTTATCAAAGAGGAATGTCTTAAGCCTACTCTTGAATGTGGTGAGGGTGTCTGCCTCCCGAACCACCAAAAAGCTGGTTCCATAAGAGAGGAGCTTGGTAACTGAAGGCTCTGGCTCCTGTTCTACTTTTAGAGACTATAGGAACCACAAGTAGCCCAGCATTCAGAGAACGTAGTGTTCTAGAGGGGTAATAGGGTACTATGAGCTCTTTAAGATATGAAGGAGCCTGACCATGAAGAGCTTTATAGGTGAGGAGGAGGATTTTAAATTCTATTCTACATTTTACAGGGAGCCAATGCAGAGAAGCTAGTACAGGAGAGATGTGATCTCTTTTTCTAGATCCTGTCAGTACTCGTGCGGCAGCGTTCTGAATTAATTGGAGCGTTTTAATGGACTTATTGGGGCAACCTGATAATAAAGAGTTGCAGTAATCCAGCCTTGAAGTAACAAATGCATGGATTAGTTTTTCTGCATCTGTCTGTGATAGGATGTGTCTAATTTTTCTAATATTACGTAAATGAAAGAAGGCAGTCCTAGAGGTCTGCTTTATGTGGGAGTTAAATGACAAATCCTGATCAAAGATAACTCCAAGATTCCTGACAGTGGTGCTAGAGGCCAAGTTAATGCCATCTAGAGTAACTATATCTTTAGACAGACTCACTGTCTAAGGTTTTTGGGGCCACGAACAAGAATTTCGTTTTTTTCTGAGTTTAACATCAGAAAATTGCAGGTCATCCAGGATTTTATGTCCTTAAGATATGTTTGTAATTTAGATAATTGATTAATTTCATTGGGCTAGATTGATAGATATAACTGCGTATCATCTGCATAACAGTGAAAGTTAATGGAGTGATTCCTAATAATGTTGCCTAAAGGGAGCATATATAAAGTAAATAGTATTGGTCCAAGTACAGAACCTTGTGGAACTCCATGACTAACTGTAGTGTTTATTGAAGATTCATCGTTAACATGTACAAACTGCGAACGATCTGATAAGTATGACTTAAACCAGCTTAGTGTGGTTCCTTTAATGCCAATTTGATGCTCAAGTCTCTGTAAAAGAATATTATGGTCAATGGTGTCAAATGCAGCACTAAGATCTGATAATATAAGTACAGAGACAAGTCCATTGTCAGAAGCGGTCAGAAGGTCATTATTAACTTTAACCAGAGCAGTCTCTGTGCTATGATGAACTCTAAATCCTGACTGAAAATCCTCAAATAAACTATTGTTATGTAGAAATTCACACAACTCTTTGGCGACTACTTTCTCCAGAATCTTAGAGAGGAAGGGGAGGTTAGAAATCGGTCTATAGTTGGCTAAAACCCCTGGGTCAAGAGTGGACTTTTTAAGAAGGGGTTTAATTACAGCTACTTTAAAGGACTGTGGTACATATCCTGATAATAAAGAAAGATTAATCATATCCAGTAAAGAAGTGCCAATTAAGGGAACAACTTCTTTAAGCAGCCTAGTTGGGATCGGGTCTAATAGACAGGTTGATGGCTTTGATGAAGAAATTATTGAAGTTAACTGATGAAGATCGATAGCAGAAAAACAGTCTAAATATATATCTAAGTTTACATTGACAGAAGTCCCTGAACTTAGAGAGCCACTGATAACTGTTGATGGCAGTTGGTGATTAATTTTTTCTCTAATAGTAATAATTTTATTATAGAAGAAGCTCATGAAGTCATTGCTACTTAAGTTTATGGGGATATGTGGCTCAATAGAGCTGTGACTCTTTGTCAGCCTGGCTACAGTGCTGAAGAGGAACCTAGGGTTATTCTTATTTTCTTCTATTAGTGCTGAGTAATAGGCTCCTCTGGCATTTAGCTACAGCACTGTCAGATAGACATCTGCTGTAGGAAGTTTTGCCTAATGGCTTATAATCTAATAATATGAATTCAAAAGTTATTAAATAATGGTCAGATAGGAAAGGATTATGTGGGAAGACTATTAAATGTTCAATATCAATGCCATATGATAAAACAAGGTCAAGAGTGTGATTAAAACAATGAGTTGGTTTATTTACACTCTCACAGAAGCCAATTGAGTCTATTAATGATATAAATGCATTACTAAGGCTGTCATTGTCAACATCCACATGAATATTAAAATCACCTACAATAATTACTTTATCTGATTTAAGGACTAAACTTGATAGAAACTCTGAGAATTCAGATATAAAATCAGAGTACGGTCCAGGAGCGCGGTACACTATAACAAATAGAACTGGCTGCAATGTTTTCCAGTTTGGGTGAGAAAGACTAAGAACAAGGCTTTCAAATTAATTATAATTTAGTTTAGGTCTAGGGTCCATTAAAACGCTCAAATCATATATGGCTGCCACTCCACCTCCTCGGCCAGTGCCTCGAGGAATGTGAGTATTAATATGACTGGGGGAGTGGATTCATTTAGGCTAACATACTCCTCCTGGGACAACCAGGTCTCAGTAAGACAAAGTAAATCAATATCATAATCTGATATTAATTCATTCACTAAAACAGCTTTAGAGGACAGTGACCTGATATTTAACAGCCCACATTTCATTCTCTTATTTAGTGCTACTGAGGAGTTGGTTTTAATTTTTATTAGATTTTTATGTTGAACTCCTCTTGTTTTTATTTCTTTAAATAATTTAGGTGGTCGGGGGACAGACACAGTCTCTATGGGGTTTTGGGTGGGTGACTGTTCTAAAGTAAGCCAGAGAAGTGTGTAAGACAGCAGCTCTGCTTCCTGGTCCTAACTCTGGACTGTCAGGTTTTAGAGATAAACTTCGCCATATTTCTAGATAAGAGAGCCGCTCCATCCAAAGTGGGATGGATGCCGTCTCTCCTAATCAGACCAGGTTTTCCCCAAAAAGGCTTCCAGTTATCAATGAAGCCCACATCGTTTGCTGGACACCAAACCAATGACGACATGCGGCTATACATGTCATCACTGGTCACATTGGGCAGGGGTCCAGAGAAAACTACGGAGTCCGACATTGTCTTAGCATAATTACACACCGACTCCACATTAATCTTAGTGACCTCCGATTGGCGTAAACGGGTGTCATTACCGCCGACGTGGATAACAATCTTACTGTATTTACGTTTATCTTTAGCCAGCAGTTTTAAATTTGAATCAATGTCGCCCGCTCTGGCCCCAGGGATACATTTAACTATGGCCGCTGGCTTCGCCAACTTCACGTTTCTGACTATGGAGCTGCCAATAACCAGAGTTGGTTCCTCAGCGGGTGTGTCGCTGAGTGGGGAAAATGTATTAGAAACGTGAATGGGTTGGTGGTGACCTGTGGGCTTCGCCGTTTTAGTCTTCCTTCGCTCAGTCACCCAGCCTCCCTGTCTTCCCGGCTGCTCGGGAACGACCGGGGGATCTACAGAGCTAACAGAAGCTACCTTCGGTCGGACCGCACCGGCTACTGGGGGCTGGCTAACTATAGCGGCTAAAGATATCTCCGTGGTGCGGTGCCGTTCCTCTAACTTACTAAGCCTCGCCTCCAGCGCAGTAAATAAACTACATTTAATACAGGTACCATTATCATTAAAGGAGGCAGAGGAATAACTGAACATCTGACACACTGAGCAGGACAGAGGAGAGGGAGAGGGAGAAGCCATAGCTAACTGCTAATGCTAATGAAACTAGCTTGTATGAAAAAAACTTTGAAAGTAGTGAAAAGTCGCTAAAAGAAGGAGAAACTCTGAGTGTTTAGGTAGAACTAGTCTACGTTTAAATGTTAAGCGGGTAAATAACCGCTGTAACGAGTAAAACTAATTTATATTTAGCGTTCACTGACAGAGCTACAGCACCAAACAGTGTACACAGAGCAGGAAGTGAACCGGAAATGAGTCAGTACGCTTACCGTAGCACGTCAGCACGTCATGAAACAGCACGTCATGAAACAAAAAGATAAATGTGAGCTACCTCAGCTAAGGGCTATGATTGTTTGTTTGTATGTAAATAAAGTCAGCTTTATCCAGAGTTTGCTTTACAAAAAGGCTCAAATAAATGTGTCTCAAGCATAGACATGTGCTACTATTTTATAAATAAAACCAATTATTATCAGACTGATTATTGTTACTTTTAGTAGTAGTAGTAGTAGTAGTAGTATAGCAGTGGATTATTCATATAGCACTATGAATTTTAAATGATCACTGTGCTATAAAATATTTTCCAATTCTTTTCTCTATTGTATTTTTATTTACTGTGGTTTGGTTACTGGACAAATCTGCTGACTTAGTTGAATTCCCCTAGCCAAATTTATTAGAATATATATTGTGACAATGTAGTTTACTAATCTGAACAAACCTGTACATTTAAAGTGTCCTGTACTGCATAGGACTGCTAGTTGTCCACTTTGTAATGCACTGCAAGATATATGCAAACATATTCCCTTTATATCATATGGTGCTCATCACTCATTTACCTTAATTTGTATTAATTAACTAGTATAATGTGGAGATAAACACAGAAAAAACTGGTAGATGCTTAAAAAGGGACACTGTATATTGTAATGTTTAATATAATAACAGATTAAGAATTTTTTGCATAGTGCAACACAGCTGCAGTTATATGATATGAATATTTGCTTCTGATTGCTTGGTAACCTAAGGAGCTTTGTCTTTGCAGGAGCAATTTTGAAATACTTCGGAGGTCCAGTTCAAGAAGAGCCTGGGAGACCTTCATCAGCTTCTGACCAGCAAGCAGCAGGACCATCAGCAACTGCTCCTGACCAGTACAGTTATATGTGCCTACTACAACTAAACTACAGTTTATCACTACATAACTAGTTTTTAATTTTTTTTTTATTGATTGTGCAATAACATGGATGCTGGTCCATTATATACTTATTTATTTAAGTAAGTTTAATCATTTATTTTTTACTGTTTTGGAATGGTGGGTTAGAGCTTTTTTTATGTTATGCCACCTTGTTATGCCACCTCAAAGCTTACATTAAACATTTTTCAAGAACATACTGTATCTGTTGCATTTATTAATGTACCCTAGCCTGCTTTCCTCTTAAAATGTAACAGACTGCTGCATGGTCACAGAATATATGAGTAATATAAGAGTTATACGGGCCCCCAAATAGTATCTCACATAGGGCCCCCAAACAGCTAGAAACGGCCCTGAGTAGCAGCCATATATGATTAGAGCGTTTTAATGGACCCGAAACCTAAACTAAATTATAATTAATTTGAAAGTCTTGTTCTTAGTCTTCCTCACCCATCCTGGAAAACACTGCAGCCAGTTCTGTTTGTTATAGTGTACCGTACTCTGATTATATATCTGAATTCTCAGAGTTTTTATCAAGTTTAGTCCTTAAATCAGATAAAGTAATTATTGTAGGTGATTTTAATATTCATGTGGATGTTGAAAATGACTTAGTGTAATGTCTTAGTAACGCATTTATATAATTAATAGACTCAATTTGCTTCTGTCAGAGTGTAAATAAACCAACTCATTGTTTTAATCACACTCTTGACCTTGTTCTATCATATGGCATTGATATTGAACATTTAATAGTCTTCCCACATAATCCTTTACTATCTGACCATTATTTAATAACTTTTGAATTCATACTATTAGATTATAAGCCATTAGGCAAAACTTCCTACAGCAGATGTCTATCTGACAGTGCTGTAGCTAAATTTAGGGAGAAGATTCCATCAGTGTTTAATTCAATGCCATGTCTGAATTTAACAGAGTCCTATAATAACTTTAGTCCCTACGAAATTGATAATCTTGTTGATAGTGCTGCAGGCTCACTACAATCAACATTAGATTATATCGCTCCTATAAAAAGGAACTTATTAAAATATAGGAGACTATCACCGTGGTATAACCACCAAACCTGCCAATTAAAGCAAAAAGCTAGGAAATCTGAAAGGAAATGGCGCTCTTCCAAATGATCAGAATATTGCTCAATTTGGCATGATAATCTTAAAACCTATAGAAAGGCCCTCCATAATGCCAGAGGAGCCTATTATTCAGCACTTATAGAAGAAAATAAGAACAACCCTAGGTTCCTCTTCAGCACTGTAGCCAGGCTGACAGAGAGTCACAGCTCTATTGAGCCACATATCCCCATAAACCTAAGTAGCAATGACTTCATGAGCTTCTTTTATAATAAAATTATTACTATTAGAGTGAAAAATAATCACCAACTACCATCAACAGCTATCAGTGGCTCTCCAAGTTCAGGAACTTTAACTAATGTAAACTCAGATATATATTTAGACTGTTTTTCTGCTATTGATCTTCATCAGTTAACTTCAATAATTTCTACATCGAAGCCATCAACCTGTCTGTTAGACCCGATCCCAACTAGGCTGCTTAAAGAAGTCGTACCCTAAATTGGCACTTCTTTACTGGATATGATTAATCTTTCTTTATTATCAGGATGTGTACCACAGTCCTTTAAAGTAGCTGTAATTAAACCCCTTCTTAAAAAGCCCACTCTTGACCCAGGGGTTTTAGCCAATTATAGACCGATTTCTAACCTCCCCTTCCTCTCTAAGATTCTAGAGAAAGTAGTCGCCAAAGAGTTGTGTGACTTTTTACATAGCAAAAGTCTAGAGTTCATCACAGCACAGAGACAGCTTTGGTTAAAGTTAATAATGACCTTTTGATTGATTCAGACAATGGACTTGTCTCTGTACTTGTATTATTGGATCTTAGTGCTGCATTTGACACCATTGACCATAATATTCTTTTACAGAGACTTGAGCATCAAATTGGCATTAAAGGAACCACACTAAGCTGGTTTAAGTCATACTTATCAGATCGTTCGCAGTTTGTACATGTTAACGATGAATCTTCAATAAATACTACAGTTAGTCATGGAGTTCCACAAGGTTCTGTACTTGGACCAATACTATTTACTTTATATATGCTCCCTTTAGGCAATATTATTAGGAATCACTCCATTAACTTTCACTGTTATGCAGATGATACGCAGTTATATCTATCGATCAAGCCTGATGAAACTAATCAATTAACTGTTTCTCTGTTGAAATCTCAGTCCAGTTAAATTTTTTTATTTCAAACCAATCAAACTGTGTTTTGACCAAAATAAGCTTTTTTTGTGAAATCACTGTCTGACTGAATTGAAAACTCTATCCAGTTAAAAATCTAGACATAAAACCACTTTAAAAAAAAAAGAAAAAAGCTGTTTTGTGCCAAAACAGTCTCACTCTGTTGAAAACTCAATCCAGTTAAAAAAACATTGCTAAAACCACTGAATCTGTGTTTTTTAAGCAAAAGAAGCTGTTTTGTGTCAGTACAGTCTGACTGAACTGAAAACTCAGTCCTGTTAACAAACTAGTAAACCACTTAAACTCTTAGCAGGCCATCTGTGCCTATGGATTTGTAAACCATGCCCATGATTTTGCTATCCATGGCCACAGATTTGCAATGCGTACCCATTGACACACTGACCTGGTAGCCAGCTTCAGTAGGCTTATATGCCTTTTGGCCAGAAGATGTCACTACACAATAGGAAATAAACTGTGGTCATCTATAATGTTTACTATTTACATCTATATCTGACAGAAGGATTCATTTGAAATACTAATATTACTTTTGTTGTAAATCTTGGACAAATTTAGCTGTCCTGTTTGCTGGAATAAGGAGAGAGGAGTAAAAACAATAGCAAAATGACAGGTAAGAAAAACAGGATCCTGGATGATACCTTTTGAACCACAGGACAGAGTCATTATACTTCTTAGAATTAGAAAAGCCTAAATAAATTATGGAATAGTTGCTAATTAGCTTGTCATCATTAGTGGAAATGGTCAGTGTGTGACAGCTGCAAGCAATTGATTGCACATGGCGATTTGGTCGACAATCCCTGGAGGTTAATCATTGACAGGATGGAGGGTTAGTCCTCCCCATGGCTCAAGGCATAACCGGTCAATAACCTTTCATCCTGCTGAGAATTTGTCTCAAGAGCCACCACTCCTCAAATCACCAACAGCTCCAAACTTTATGAAGAGATTAGAAACATGGATAGCCATGGAGATTAGGAAAGAACAAGTTCATGTGAGTAAAAAGCTGTCTGAAAACTACTGAGAGAATAAAATAGAATACACAACACTGCATAGACAATATGACAATATTTCATATATAGCCAATGCTATAACAGACATAATATAGCCATTTAAGCAGATAAACCATACATACACAAACCATGCCACAATGAATAATAAAATAAACTAAGCTGTGAGACACAAATGAAGTTGCATCATAAAGCGCTTATTAATGTCTCACGATAATTAAAAAGAGCAACAAGAGCTCATCATTAATTAGTGGTTCTAAGGGACCAAGCAAGTTGATCCCGTTTAACTCTTTTGCTGCCTTCCTATAACTGTTCCATTATCTAAATTCAAACTCCTGGACAGGCTTGTTTCCAAATTTATATGGCAAAATAAAAAGGCCCAGAGTGAAACTCGTGTTGTCTGTTCTCACAAAGAGAAAGGTGACTTATTTTTGCCTAACTTCAGGTGTTACTAATGAGCAGCTCAACTTTTGGTCTTGTGTATAAGAGTAGATGTGAACACAAAATGGGTGCCCATAGAACAAGGATCTGTTACTAAGGTAACAATATCTGTCCTCCCCTTCCTAAAGGTCCAGTGTGTCGGATTTAGTGGGATCTAGTGGTGTAATTGCAGATAGCAACTCCCTTTCTTCACACTCCCCTTCCAAGTGTGAAGAAGAAACCATGGTGGCCACAAAACACACTAACTGTCTAGTGAAAGTGTTTGGTTTGTCCCTTCTAGGTTACTGTAGAAACATGGAGGACACAGTGGAAGTTGAAAAAGAAGACATCTGTAAATAAAAACGGCTCATTCTAAGAGTACAGAAATATAGCTATTCTTATTTTCTTTATTTATTTGATTATACACTAATGAAAACATACTTATCAATATTATATTCCATTTCTACCAATAGATCCTCCTAAATGTTACACACTGGCTCTTTACATTATAGGATTTACTCTCTTTTATTCAAATCAAAGCAGAAAATGGAAATTGGAGAACATGCCTGCTTCAAAAAGAACAGTACAGGACTCCTTCACCTTAAATCCTTCACCAGAACTGTAATAAAGTAAATGGTAACTGGACTGCACTTGAATAGTCAAAGTGTTAAATAGAAAGTGAGGAAAAGAGGGACAGAGAGCAAAGGGAAAGATACAAAAAACTAATTTGGGTCTCACCTTTAGGTCTGTGTATGTGTGTTACACCCAGCAGGCAGTACGTAAATCTGTAGTGACAGCTTGGGAGTCTTCTGATGTGCCACTAAGCAGCGCTGTTCTACAGCAGACTGTCAGCCCTCTTAAGCCTTCAGTCCTGCTTACAGTCTACAGCTACTAGAAACTTTAAAGTAATATGTTTATAAAGAAATTAACTTTATAAACCATTCCTGCCCTAAACCAACTTAAGTAGTCACATGAATTCTGATATGACTGACTGATTTAGACTGACGTTAGTTACACTGCAAAAATCTGACCTGAATTTGATTTGGAATATGACATAGGAAAGTGGCCCAAATCAGAATTGAAAAAATCAAAAAGTTTTGCTTATGGCTGAGGGCTTCATTATTATTTCCTCCACCAAGGAGGTAAACTTATAAACTTAGCAACTGGCTGAGACGGCAGCCCCTCCTCCAAACCTCTCTCTACAAGTCATACCTAGAGGTAGTGAATCACACCAACATCTAGTTGATGTTATTTTAGTTAACTTTACTTGAGGCACATACAGATTGGAAAATATCACATTTAATTTTGTACTAATAATGGAGGGTTTTTTCTGAGACTGAAAGAGTACAGAACTAACTGAAGTAAAGAACTGAAAGACAAATATTTGTTTATATACTCAAAGAAGAGAACTAACTGACAGATACATACAGGTAAAACTACTGTATGTTTAAAATGAAGCTCAAATGGCTTTCGGATCCCAGAAGAAGCAATTCTTCTCTCTTCTTAAGAGGGTTTCTGTTGTTTTTGTTGTTGTTGTTTCGACTAGATTATCAAACCAGTGCTGACCCTAGTTGATAATTAGTTCCGCCAAATTATATATCTGACATCACAAGTAAGCCTTAATTGTAGGGTGACTTTGGTAAATTGCAGGGTTCAAAGAAATGATGTCTACACTGCAGTGCAGACATGTACATAGTGTAATAGCTCTTCACTTAAGATAGCATTTTGTTAAGTGAATATATGATTTAGCTTAACTGTAACTTCTTTGCTTTTCACTGACAGAAAACAGGGTAGGCTGAGGTCCATTTATGTTCGGTACAACTGCTGGTGATGCACTCTCAAAGGGTCATAGCTGATCCATAAGGTACTAGTATGCACCTGCAAAAGTTGACGGGACAATATGCCTTCCAAACTGAGAAAGGGTCTATGTCTGTAATGATAAAGATATAGGATATGCCGATATTATTTGGGTTGTAGGAGCATTCTTTAAATTCACATAGATGTATACAGGAGAAAAACGCTTTCTTTAAAACCTTATTCAAGACTTGGATATGAGCACTTTTCTGATATGTGCAAAGATCACAACTCCAACCTTTTCAAGAAGATGGTTGGACGAACTAAAGAGGGAGGTTGTGTTTGCACAGTCGAACAAGTCCCCAACTGCAGGAAAACTTTGAAAAACTCCTAATTTGATGCAAAGCAGCTCCACTTGTTCCACTTTTACTTTTAGCATTATATGTCACACTGCTAACTTGCAGACTTCTCAGTCAATTTTTATTTTAATTTCTGTATAGCTCTTTAGGCTATGCATTTATTTAATTATCCAGCTATTTTGTACATATTCTATCTTTTTATCTTTATTTATATTTTTTTAGCTCGATTGTGATTCCTATGCACCAATGCACCAAGGCAAATTCCTCATATGTGTAAACTTACTTGGCAATAAACCTGATTCTGATTCTGATTTACTACGGGGACAACATGACTGACAGTTTGAAAAAGATGGAAAGGGAAAGAAAAAGAGAGGGGGAGAAGGAGGGAAATTCCTAACTAGGTTGAATTAAAAATTTTAAAAAGGCCACATGCCGCCAACATTTAATGAAGCTTAAATATCTATTGTGTGAGAAAAATTTAGAATGGCCATACACCTTTTTTTTCTAAATCTATTTTAGTTTTTATTGTGACAATACCTGCCTCTCATTTTAAGAAGCAGAGCAGCTGGACAGCCACTGTATTAGATGGTTTAGGATGGACATGTCAGCAGTAAAGGTGGTTGTAGTAGGTGACACCTCTGTGTTAAAGAGCTGCCAGCAACAGTGGCTGGGTAACTATCAGTGGAGGACAGGTGTCCTTTTTCTCTCCTTGTGTAAGCATACATGAGATGCAATGGGTCACGTTTCTGTGCCCTCTGTGGTTAAGATAGTCCTAACGAACATACAAGTGGAAAACACACCTGTGAAAGGCCCCAGTAGGGATTACCTATATGACAATACAACTTTTTTTCTATAAAGTTTTATATAGCTTTTTATATCTCTCCTGTTAATATCTCTGGGTGTATCAATATAATCAATTCACTGCTTCATGGCAATATTCGATTTTTATATGATTTTTACAATTAATGTGATAAAGTACCTTGATTTGTAGGAAGTCAGATAATGGCTGTCACAGGGTTTGTTAATGATAGAGTGCTTCTCCACCAATAAGGAAAAAGAGATGGTAATACAGTAAATCAAAGGAATCAGTCTGCACCCTGAGCACTCTTGTATATCAACAGTTCAGTTTAAACTTCATAAGAATACACAGAAACAGAAAAGCAATGAAATAAAAAATGATATACGAATATAAAAATCTCATATAAATAAAAATAAACAAAAAGGTTGTTTATATACCATGATGGGAAAATAGATACAACTCTATCAATAATCCTGCCTATTATCTAATTATGGTGTAGCTTTACAGAGGCAAATAAGTAAATAAAAAAATGGTTTATGGCAACTACATTCAAACAATGCAAAGAAAAATTATGTAATTATTGAAGAACATTCATTTTTTAATAATAAGCAATATAACCTAACTCGGAGTGAAGTCTCATCAACTTAATTGCATTGTATGAGCAGCTTGTAGAGTCTACTGTAGGCAGACGGTTGAGTGTCTCCCTGTTGGCCTTCATACTGTATTTGTCAGTATTGACACGTTGTTTGCAAGGGCAGGGGGGCTGATCTCTGCCTCCAGAGGTCATTCTCACTATAGTTGCCACTTGTTGCCAAGAGCAGCTCGGGGTCCCACTGTTCAACACCAAACACATTTCAAGGACTATTTATTCAGCAGCTACCGACACCTACATATCTGAATGCGGAACGTTGCCAGGACTGAAAGAAGACTTTTGATCCGGTTGATATTTCGGCGCATCTGACGGAGAGAAGCATGGTTGATAACACAAGTATAGCAACTAAATCTGCTTTGGTAAGCGTCCGGGCTTTATTTATTTTGGATTATTAAACGTAGGCTAACTAATTTACAGTTTATCTTACTTTTAAGGTGCATTTATAAACTCAGTAGGCCTATTTGAATAGTGCAACAGTATTTTAGCAACTTGGTGCACGTTTTTCATGTTCGCTTACAGGAGCTTAATGTGAAATGTTTAACAAGTTATCGTCTTTATGGGTTGACTCTAAAAGTCAGAGACCAAAACTGTCTTAGTGTGTGTTATGAGTGTAATTGGTAGAGCTTGTGTTTTAATCTTATAAAGTGCCGGTGATAATCATTGCCACGACCATCCTCTCGTACCCTCGCAGCAAGGCTCTCTCTCGTCTGCCAGCAGCCTTCCGCTCCAGGCTCCCTCCGCCTCTTCGCACAGCCCGTTCCCCGGCGCCCAGTCCCACCAACCCGGCAGCGGCGGCATGAAGCTCGAGGCGGTCATGGAGAACCTGCAGCGGCAACAGGCAGCGCGGCTAGCCCTGGAGGAGAAGCTCCGGCAGGCGGAGACAGAAAAAGACCTCCGCTCCATGGTGGAGTCCCAGATACACCAACAAGCTCTTGCTTTCCGCCACTACCAGGCAGCGATGCGAGGCGCACTGGCCGCCGGAGTTTCCAACTCGTCCTCTGGAGTGACGCTCCCACACACGGAGGTCCGGAGAGCCGACGAGGACGGACCGGGCAGCAACGATAAGGAGCGGGGCGAGGAGGGAGATGTTATGCATGAGCATGAGATGAATGAAGAAGAGGACGAAGACGATATCAGATTGAGCCACTACCAACACCGACAGTCTTCATTCCAGGGTGCCTGCATGCTTCCGCAGAGCGCCCCGATGCATCTCATGGCCAGAGTCCCGGCGGCCTTCGACCCGGCCTGCCGCACACAGTCTCCATCGTCGCATCCCCAGTCCCAGCACCATGAGTGGACCTACGAGGAGCAGTTCAAACAGGTAAGACAACACTGACTTACTGAACAATTCCCAACTCTGCAAAGCAACTTTCTGGGCTCCATAATACAATCAAGCTATTTTCATCCCTGAATATAATTAACTTTAAAGACTTAATTTAACTTAACAGTAGTTCAGTTAGCTATTAGTAGTCCTACAAAACTAAATATCTTCTTTAATGTCATTGAAAACATTTTCCTTTTGTGCCATCTACGATCATAATACATGCTTGATAACATCACTTGATATCGATGATTTGCACATTCTGAAGGAAAAAACACGTTTATGAAGATCCTGTTCACAAAGGTTAGTCTTTTGTCTTTTGTGCCAGAGGGGATTTAATGAAGTTGCTGCTGTAAAAAGTAAAAAATCAGTTTCTACTAGACAAGTTAGAATGAGGCTTTAACATGGCATCATTTATAAAGGGATATACGATGTAACTAGCTTTATTAATGGATAATAAGTAATTTACTCATGTTTTATAGATCAGTTAATTAATAAGCATAACTTTTAAGTTGCCATTTAAAAAATATTTTTGACAGATACATGATGATAGGCAGGATTATTTAAAGAGTTTTATGTTTTTTCCTATCATGGAACATGGTAATTTTATATTGCAATATCCGTGCATATATAGTGATACATGTTTGTTAACCATGAATAAAGCCATCATGAACCCTTTATTAAGGTTCCTTTATTGGTAATGTCATTAAATGTCATTGATATGTAAATATTTCATTGTATTGAACACTAAACAGCTCCATTGTTTTTTTGGTGGTTAATTATTTGATTGATATACAGTTTGTATATTTCCAGCCTGCGATGGGCAGATCTATACTCTCTGATTCATTGTGGATGCTCCATGTCATCTTTTATTTATGATGGATCATTTACAGACTTCCCTAAATGTGATGTGTACATTAGTGACTGCATTAGCGTTGCACATTAAAGCTACTCAATGCATGGAAATGCAATTTAAATAGGAGCTGAAACCAATAGCTTCAATTCAGAGAGGAGTGTGGAGGATGGTGAGATTAGCCTCTGGAGAGAATGCTCGCCTTACAATTCTGTTGTTTGATTCAGTGTATTTTACATTTTTCTTGTCATTATTGTTATGTTATGTGTATCTGCTTCATAGTCATTTGAGGGGTTGCTTTATGAATCCTTATGAACAACGCAAAAGCTTCAGCAGATGGATTTAAAATCTATACGGGTGTTATTGTCATCATAAAGCCTTTACTTTTTGCTGAATTATTTTATTTTCATTACACCATGTTTGCTGTGGTCATGAATGCTCACTGCAAATCAGGCTATACACTTCAAAGATTCCTCAGGATGTGCAGTTATTGTGGGGGTCATTTGTATGTAATCATTCAGTGTAATGGTCATGGGACAATAAAAGGATGCATAATGCTGCTGGGCAGACAGAGTGGAGCCAGCATACTAAGCATGCTCAAAGCTGCAAAACAAAACCACATTTGAAAGCAGTAAATGCATCTTTGGAAATAGGAACAAGATGTGGGCTAAATATAAAAAAAGTCCTACTGAGGTGAAGATGTTTTAATCTGATCTGAAAGTAGGGGGACCAGCCAATGTCTACAGTAGCATCTAAATCCCTTCTGTAGACCTAAAGAACAACACTGGAGTCAATGCTGGCAAAACACAAATATATATAAACTGTATGTATTAACTAAAAATTGAATTTCAATAACACTTGTATTGCATTTTTCATTCTTAAATGGAATTTGAAAAATAAGCCTGACCCAAACATTTAGTGCAAAGACAGGCAGCTAGTAAAACTTATTTTAGCTTTTATTGACCCAGCGGAAGAAAAGATACAGCAGAATCTAAAGGGATGAGATTGTAAAACAGAAAAAAAAATTCCTGGCTGTGAAAGAAAAAAGGTGCTGAGTGTAGACAACAAAAAGACCTGAGGCAGAGAGACAGAGAGAGAAAGAAAGAGAGAGAGAGGATCTGTTGCGTGTAGTTTTGGCAGCAGCTCAGTAAATGCAGGAAACTGGACCTGGTGGTATTCCAGCCTGGCTCATAGCCAAAAATACTGGGATCTCCCTGCCTGAAAGTGTGTGTGTGTGTGTGTGTGGGTGTGGGTGTGTGTATGTGGGTGTGTTTGTGTAGCTGGGAGTGGGCTCAGTGCCAAACTATTATGAAATAGAAACAGAATTGCGTGCTGTTACACACTTGACTTGCCGATGCTTCCTCTCTGATAGGCCACACACATGCACACACGCACACACACACACACACACACACACACACACACACACACACACTATTATTATTAATACGATGTTGGCATGCATATGTGAGCCTTTGCACAAACAGACATGATAGTAAACTGGACTACTTTATCACATAACTGATGATGTTCACTGTGGTGTAGTGGTTGACCGTTTTTCAATGGCTGATGCCAATGCCGATAATTACAGAGCAGGGCTGCAGATGGACCATTTATAATGCCGATATCAAAACAAAGAAAACTCATAAGTAATTCTATTCTAGTCTATAGGAAATGCATGCATATGTTTACAGCAGGATATATGAGAGTTATACTAGAGGGCTCGAAACAAACTTTTTCACCACCTTCCCAAAACTCACAAAGTGGAGCGCTAACATCATTCCACAGCAGCCACACTGACAAGACTGCCTGCAGATGTGTCTAAAGACATTTTTTGTTTATTAGCCAGATAATCATCCTGATAAATTGGCTGACCAGTTAATCAGTTTATCACTACTGTGGTGAGCTACTCACTGTGGTTTCAAGTCCCTGCAAATTGTTTTGAAAGTGGACTGCAACAGAAAACACTGTCTGCAAGGAAGGAAAAATACTTGAAAATATCAAAAACAATGTTATGCTTAAAAACATTTTCTGGCTGCTGCCATCCTGGCAGTCCTAATTCGGCTGGCTCCTGGCTAATCCAAAAGTGGCTACTGAAAACAGCCGCCTGGGATGACAGCCACCTTTCACTCAAAAGGGCCATTCTCTCAGTAATGCATAACTTAAAGACTTGAATGTAGTTAATATATTTAATTTAAATGAGTGGATTATATAAAACTTAACCCACATACAGTCGTCATGAACAGGAAAATTACTGTTAGAGGAACTGCTGTTTCTGTACTTTCTCTTTGGCTTGTTTTGCCAGCCACAGAAGTTGCCACTTGATTGATCCACTGAAATATGAAAGAATGTTAAATAATGTTAAGTAAATTAGAAAGACTTTTCCAGGCAATGTTCGAAAATGTTTTAGTCAGCATCTTGATCCAGCTCATACGGTGGACGAAACACATACAGGACAAAACACTGAACCATCCCTCCAGGATTTTGCTGGCCTTTTTGGGGTGATTGTTGTGGTCTAGAGTGATTGATTTTATGGCAGCTTTTTTAAAAACTGGATGCATATTGCAATATTCTTGTGTATTTTTTTTGTGATGAAATTGTGGAAAAAAGTGAAAATTGCAAAAATTGGTTTTTTTTTTTTTTAAATATGTATTTAAAATTGAGACAGCTTGTTCCAGTGAGAATAAAATTGCACTGCAATGTGAGACGTTTGTGTAAATGGTAATGGTAAATGGACCTGTACTTGTATAGCGCCTTTCTAGTCTTCCGACCACTCAAAGCGCTTTTACACTACGTGCCACATTCACCCTTTCACACACATTCACTCAGTGATGGCAAAGTCCATCGAACAGAAACTAACATTCATACACACTAGCAATTCGGGGTTCAGTATCTTGCTCAAGGATACTTCGACATGTGGCACGACCTGCTCTGCCTCTGAGCCACAGCCGCCCGTGTGATAGACAATCCTAGGATATATAAGCCTGGTTTGTCTTTTAAGTCAAAGTCAACTGATAGTTCATTGTCAGTATGTTTGGCTGTGTCATGCTTGGTGAAGCTTGGTATTTGAGACTATACTATTTGGGCGATCTCTTTCTTTGTACTGAAATATAAATACGAGACTAAATTACTTGCTATTAAGATATTCAATGCAATTCAATTCAATTCAATTTTATTTGAATAGCGCCAATTCATAACAGAAGTTATCTCAGGACACTTTTCAAATAGAGCAGGTCTAGACCGGACTCCTTATAACATTATTTACAGAGACCCAACAGTACCACCATGAGCAAGCACTTGGCGACGGGGGCAAGGAAAAACTGCCTTTTAAGAAACCTAGGACAGACCCTTCGGCTCTAGGTGGGTGGTTGTCTGCCTCGACATTATTGAAGTCTGCACATAAGACATTATTGCTTGCTCAGATTTTCAGAGACATACAGCAAAGGTGATTCTGGAGCATTAGAAATGACATGAATAATAATGAGTGACTAATGCCATGTAATGAACATGTCAGTGTGTGGCTTTGTGTTTGGGAGCCACTCGTTTTTGAGGATTGTACCTCTTCCAGTTTGTTTTTCCAACAACTATAGAAAAGTGGAGGAGGAGGACGAGGACTAAAATGAATAACCATAGCAATGCAGCTACAGTCAAAGCCTTTACAATTTCTTGCAACATTAACAAGCAAAAACGAAGATGAAAGAGATGAGATCAACACAAAATACAAAACAACAAAATGGGCAGTTAATACACTACTGTTACTGGCATCAGCTGGCTGCGGACACCTTGACATTAGTAATAAATTAATGGTGTGTGAGTGTGTATGAATGTTAGTTTCTGTTCGATGGACTTTGCCATCACTGAGTGAATGTGTGTGAAAGGGTGAATGTGGCACGTAGTGTAAAAGTGCTTTGAGTGGTCGGAAGACTAGAAAGGCGCTATACAAGTACAGGTCCATTTACCAAAAAATAACAACAGAATGTGAAGAAATAACAGTTATGGTAAATGGTACTTTTGTATAGCGTCTTTCTAGTCTTCCTACCACTTAAGGCGCTTTCACACATATTCACACAGTGATCGAACAGAACTCATTCATGGACAGTTTTTGCCATTCATCTTTATCTGACAGCATCTGAGAGCCTGGGTGATTAATACAAGGTAGTTCCAAGCAGATGTTATTTTCCAGTCATTCAAGTCTGCATTAAGCAAGTTTCAAGATTTTGCTACTGAAGTTTCATATTATACACTGTTAACTAACTGTATTGTATAGTACACAGTGAAATGTAGTAAGAGGGCTAAAACCACTGGTATGGTTCGTTGATCTTTATTCAGTGTTTTTCAGCCATTTGTTTTAGGGCTTGTCTTGAAAAACAATCAGCCTTCCAATCGAGCCCCTCCCCTCACCCCCCACCCCCACCCACTTTAATGTGACCATAAATCCAGCCAGGGAGACCTGCTTTGAAAGAGACACATGCTTTTACACCTTAACTTTTGTATAATCTTGTCAGGGATCTGGAAACTCAGTCGAATCCCATGATGTTCCCATAAAACCTATTACTTAAAATTACCCATATGGCTTGGAGCTAGATTTTTATTTTTTCAGGCAGAGTGCAAGGGCCCCAGCCTCCTGCCAGGATCTTTGGCTCCACATATTCATCTAACAGCTGTAGCTCACTTTAAAATGTGCTCCGTCACTGGAAATGCTTTAATGACATTCCTGGATTCTTTCACTGTATGCCATTACAGTTATATGGTGGGCTGCCACATGGACTGGAGAGTAAGATGAGTAAGAGGGCTGTAAAGGGAAAACAGAAGAAGAGGGAAAGAAGGATCTGAATTGTGTGTGATTGTGTCAGCCTAGTTGGCATGAGATAAATGAATCGAGTACCGCAAATGGCTTTTCTCTTTTCATTAAAACAGAAGAATGGTTAGCTTGTTCAAACACCCTCCCACCCTCACTGTGGGTGGGTGTTACTTTTTAATCGCAGCAGTCTGGAATTTCTGCAGCTGTTTGCAAAAGCCCGCCTCTCTGTTTACGAGATCTGACTGCTGGGCAAACATTGCCTCACTGCCACGTCTCTGACTTGCTTTTTCAAGTTTTCCATTGTTGGGGGCCCCCTCAGAATTGCCATGGCAATATGTTATCTTTAACTGACTGCATTTGTATATCAGTTTTTAGATATTTGTACAGTGCAGTGATTCACATTGTTAGTCACGGGCACTGAGAGGCCCTTACGGGTTGAATTATTGGGAATGGAGAAGACTCTCTATGAAGGAACGGTGTCAAAATATTCAAGGGAAAAAATAAATGTGATGAAGAGCTTGTGAAGTGAAACTGAGAGTCATGAAATTAGTGATTTATAAAATTGTGAAAAAAGTGAGGCTGTCAAATACAATGATGATTTCAACTGTCATATGATAAAAACTAAAACCATTTTCTTCATCTGTCAACATTGTATTTTAATTTAAACAATCAAATACAATTAATATTGCTGGGGAAATGCTGTGATATATTTAGTATGAGTTATCCAAAAATCATGTATATTAATGCTGACCATTTTCCAAGTTTCAGGTTTAAGATTTTTTAATTGTGTTTCGTCACACAGTTATTGGATTCCATTCATTATTTGTACGCTATGAAAGTCTGAATAAACATATTAACTGCCTGGTTGAGGTTTTCCCACAATGAACATTTTTGCATTTTGTTGTTGTCAATAATGTTAATATCCCTGACCAAATAGTCCCAGGACAATAATTCAATTCAATTCAATTCAATTCAATTTTATTTGTGTAGCGCCAATTCATAACAGAAGTTATCTCAGGACACTTTTCAAATGGAGCAGGTCTAGACCGAACTCCTTATAACATTTACAAAGACCCAACAGTACCACCATGAGCAAGCACTTGGCGACGGGGGCAAGGAAAAACTGTCTGTTAAGAGGCAGAAACCTAGGACAGATGCTTCGGCTCTAGGTGGGTGGTCGTCTGCCTTGACAAGTTGGGGTGAGTGAGAGTGAGAGAGAGAGAGAGAGAGAGAGAGAGACAGAGACAGACAGAGTGTACAATTTTTGTAATATTACGTAAATGAAAGAAGGCAGTCCTGAAGGTTTGCTTTATGTGGGAATTAAATGACATGTCCTGATCAAAGATAACTCCAAGATTCCTGACAGTGGTGCTAAAGGCCAAGGTAATGCCATCTAGAGTAGCTATATCTTTAGACAGTGAGTCTCTAAGGTTTTTGGGGCCAAGTACAAGAGTTTAACATCAGAAAATTGCAGCTCATCCAGGATTTTATGTCCTTAAAGGCACACTATGCAAGATGTTTACCTTAACATAGCAGCTTCAAAGTCATTTTGATGGTAAACAAACTCTCGCGAGAATCACAAATTGCTTTACACATACATCAGCGACATAAGAAGCAGCCTCAATGGACGACACTAGCAGGCATTCACTCAGACGTTACCTGGTCAGTAGACATCTTCGGAGTCTATCTTTGCCTGTTCGATGTCCGATGCTTCCATCCTACTGAACATGTACCGGTATACAGGGGGGAGGGGATCAGGCTGTGGGTGCAGAGACACAGAGCCGTATATAGAGACTGCTCTGGTGAGTGTTATTTACGACAGTTAACGTTAAATACAAGTACTCTAGGGGTAGCTGTTTGACAAAACTGGAAAACTGCATAGTATGCCCTTAAGACAATAGATTTCAAGAAACTAACAGGGAACTAAAAACCACTCAATTATGTTTGTGTTTCAACTGTTTTCTGAAGAACTATCAAAGATACAACAAAAACAGTACGAAAAGTCCTGCCCCTAGAGCAGGGATTTTATTGGGGCCAGTATCTATGGTCCAGGAACTAAATTTGGACCTCTGTTTGTTTGGTCAAGGTTAATGTGGTCCCAAAACGCCCAAAGTTCCTGTGTCGCTGAAAAAGTTCCTATGGGCAGAGCTATGTGTTGTATGGTAATGCATTGATTTCACTAATCAGCTTGCACTGCATAATAACATAATTTGGATGATAGTAATTGTCAGAAAATTTATCAATTATAGTTATATAGTAATTAATTGATTCTTCAATATACATGACCTTCAGCCTTATTTGCATTCACTATAATGTCCATTCAGAATTTTTCTCACCCAATATATGTAATCAAAAGCTGTAAAGTCAATGTCTGGAGATTTGCATGTGCCACGTGGTAACTTCTTTGAGCTAAGTAATCCTGATAGTCAAACGCCAAGCTAGCAGATTGCTGCCATAAAAGTCTGGGCTTGTGTTTCAAGGTCTCTGTGGTACACTAAGGATGATCTGTTGTTGCTGCCCAGTTCATTCTTGTATGTCCATTGAGGTGTTCACTTCTGTCTTGTCAGTGTTACCACAATAATAGGGCTTAACAATAGTAATTATTTCCTTACATTTCCTGTGAAGTAGCTTCCACATTCAGATATGGCAGTTTGATATAACTCTTTGTTGAATCTAGAAATCTAGTTTACTATCCAGATTGTAAGTTAAATGAGTATCTACTACACTGCACTTGCTTTTTGAACCCTTCATGAATTTAATAATGATCATTTTGTTAGCTACAAACCTAGTATGGCCATATGCTTAATATACATCATCAAAACTACGGCAGCCCCCTAAAAGTTGATGATTCAAATCATCAGTCAAGAAGACCTCAAGTCAACTCTCAATTTGTCTCCTTCCTTGGACCACTTTTGATAGGTATTGACCACTGCAGACCAGAAACACCACAAGAGCTAGCCATTACAATTTGACCCTTGTCAAAGTCGCTCAAATCCTTACGCTTGCCCAAAATGTTATGTTCACTTGCTGCCTCATATACCCCACCCACTTACAGGTGCCATGATAACCAGATAATCAGTGTTATTCATGTTTTCACAATTATTAATATACATATTCTGTAGTGTTTTTCTAAAATTTGCGTCTGGGGGAATATAAACAGCAGCAACAAGATAGTGATGATAATGATATGGTTTCATCATCACGTAAAAGACGAAAAGAAGAAGAAGAAAAGATACGGTTTCCATCCACTTTGACTGCATTTATGCACTAATCATCCATGTAAACGCAGTCTGCCTCTCTTCTCGTTCTGCACTGTGTTGGCTCAGAACACAGTCCGCCTCTCCAGTGCTTGATGTTAATGAGGCAGAGGTATGTTATCATGGCAATTTACGTTCTGTGTTGTGGTTACCTCGATTTTACACTTTAAATAACCTCTCCTCTACCCACAATGTTGTAGAGGAAAGAGGCTCACTGCAGAGGGCGAACCTTTTTTTAGACCATCAGAATCCTCTAGCTTTCTCATCTGAGGGAATTCAGTGTGCCTGCATTTAGGGCCAGAATGCATCTGTTATTTTCCCTGCCCATTTAATCGTTATAAAGACGTTTTTTATGCAATCATAAGTAATCTCAACACACTTTTGAATATGCATACGCTAGGCATATATACAGAACAATTTATTTCCATTGGAATCCAGAAGGTGATTGGTGCAACTGACTGCACACATATCCCCATTAGAGTGCCCCTGGGAGAGGATTATGTCAATAGTAGTAATTTCACAGCATCAGTGTTATGTCATCACATCGTACCTACTACATCCTGACTTGTTGTCTGGTGTGCATTCCACTGGGGTTGCAGCTGAAATGATAACAAAACAAAAAAGATAAGTTTTTTTTTTTTTTTTTTTTTTTTTACTCTTTCTATTACCATTTTTTTTCAAAAACAAAAATTTTCAGTGCATTTGTAATTTGTGTATAGGACCAAAAAAAGGGGGGCAATGAAGCAAATAAGTAAGACGAGTCCGAGTATGTGCATGGATACATATACATACATACATCCACACACACACACACACACACACACACACACACACACACAAACCTAAAAACACACATATATTCAATGCACTTACACAAAAATATAATTGTATAAAACAAATACATACAGAGAACAGAACATGGTCTTTATCACTTATTATGTAACAGGGATGACTATATTAGTGCCACAGTCCAGTCAACAAGGAAGTCATAGGTGCATAATAAAAATAAGAATTAAAGCTGCAAGCAGCATTGGACGGGACGTCACCGTCAACCTACGTCGGGGCCTGCACGGCGGTCCCCTGCCGCAGCAGCACCACGCCACGTCACCCCACTCCCAAGCCCTCATCACCAGAAGCTGAGGGAGACCGCTCTACGTTGCCGCTTCAGCACCATGCCACGGACACGCCGTTTGACGCACAGAAAATATTTGATTAATGTTTGAACACCAATGTGTCTAGATTGCAGTGATCAAATTTGAAGTCAGTCCGATAAAATCTGTAAGAGGAGTTAGTTAAAATTGAAGCCCTGAAATGCCGGAAATGGCATCACAGTTTGACATTCGATTCAAAATGGCCAACTTTGACGGTATGCCACAGACACACCCTTCAACGTACAGTCGCAAATAGCACAACTTTTAATCAGCCACAGTTTTTAATTGTACTGACCAATTTTGATGCAGATCTGATAAATTCCCTAGGAGGAGTTCGTTCAAATACTAGGCGAAAATTCACCGAAAATGACCCAGAACTCGAAATGGCCAACTTTGACAGAAAGCCACAGACAGGCACTTCATCATACAGTCACAAATAACACAGCTTTTAATCAGCAACAGTTTTTGACTGTACTGACCAATTTTGAAGTAGATCCGATAAATTCCCTAGGAGGAGTTCGTTCAAATACAAGGCAAAAAAAAATCGCAAAAAAATTAAAAATGGCAGACTTCCTGTTGGATTTGGGTTATGGGTCCAAGAGGCTTTTTTGCTTGTCCCATCAGTAATCTCAGTAAAACAGCTGTGTCGGCGGCGCAACACTTTAATGTCAAAATCCAATACAATATATATATATATAACTATAAGGACTCAGCGGTCCATTTCACAGTTATACAGTAATGTGAGGATACAGGTACAAGTTATAACGGTAATGATTACACAAATAATACTTATTATAGTAATAATAACACAACTAAACTGTCTCTGCCCAGACGTTTGAATTAAATGCCCTTACATTGCGTTGAATGGATGCTGATTCAGCTTGGTCCTCGAGCTGAATAGGAGAGGCCGTGGTCTGGTCCCAGACTAACAGCGCCTGGTCCCTCGTCTGGCAGCGTACAGGATCAGCAAAGTCGACTTATGTGAAGATGCAGCGATCAGCGAGCGGTGTTTCTTCTGACGGAAAGACTTCGTCCTTCTGCAGGTAGTTAAAGAGAGAACAGCGGCTGCATGCTGTCTCTGCGGGATCCCGGATTAATTGACGATCGTTAAAAAAAGGAGGGAAAAGGTGTAACAGTCTGGCTCGTCCAGCAAGTTTGAAGACGGATGGCACACTTTTAGAAAAATAAAAAGGGGGTTTTAAAGGATAAAGAGAATGCTCTCTAGTGCTATAAGAGTCGTACCTTAACGGACGTTGATCTCAGTGAGAAACAAGGAGGAGAGAGTCTCTTGGGCTTTTATACCTGGGATGACAGTTCTGGGGTCTGCACGAATCTGACCAATGACAGGCCGGGGTTTGGGCGTTTTATGGCTCTTAGACCACACCTAGGCCCCCCCCACTGAGGGGTCTGAGATTTCGCGGGCTCTACATTTTATGACTTTCAGTCACCCCCAAACAGGCTAACAAGGCCCCTGAAACAGGTTTTATGGTTCCAACAAGGCCCCTGGAAAATCTCTTTGTTCGACCACATGGTGGTGAAGTGAAGTTTGAAGCCGAATGGACAATGTACACACAAGTTTTAGCAAATTCGTGTTTTGTGACAGTACATCAAAATTTCCCGCCACGCCACAGACACGCCCACTCACCACAGTCATCACATATCATCAACAATTCAATTCAATTCAGTTCAATTCAATTTTATTTGTATAGCGCCAATTCATAACAGAAGTTATCTCAGGACACTTTTCAAATAGAGCAGGTCTAGACCGAACTCTTTAAAACATTAATTACAGAGACCCAACAGTACCACCATGAGCAAGCACTTGGCGACAAGGGCAAGGAAAAACTGCCTATTAAAAGACAGAAACCTAGGACAGATCCTCCGGCTCTAGGTGGGTGGTCGTCTGTCTCGACCAGTTGGGGTGAGAGAGAGAGAGAGAGAGACAGAGAGAGAGAGAGCGAGAAACAGACAGACAGACAGGTGCATACAGACAGACAGGTGCACACAGACAGACAGGTGCACAATGTGTTTTGCATTTTATAAGTAGATTTCAGCTGGATCTGATCATCCTGCTAGGAGTAGAACATGAAAGTATAAAACGTGATATTTCCTGTTCCCACTAGGGCTGTAGCGATACACTAATCTCACGATACGATACGATACACGATATTCAGCTCCAATATGATATATATCATGATATTCAGCCGATACGATAAGTATCTTACGATAAGATTCGACACGATAAGATTCGATACGATTCGATGCGATTCGATGCGATTTGATACGATTCGATACACTTAGATCATATTCTAAAAGATTTTAAAGAGACAGTGTGATTTTGGTGAGTGTTCCATTGACTTGGATTGAATTAATTGAACTGGAAACTGAAAGCATCAATTACACAATATATGGCTCTGACTGGACAGAGAGTCTACAGCTTGCAAATGCTGGACAAAATGAATCAAAGATGTGGTGAGTAAATTAGTTTAATTTATTGTGCAAACTGTAGCTTACAAGCCTTTGAAAAGTAAATAAAGTGCAGTATTACAATGAACAATGGAGAGTTAAAAAGTGCAGCAAGTGGCCTGTTCTGAACAGATTCTTTGACAGCTTTTTTAGCTTGACACTGAACATATGAGGTAGCCAGTCTAGCCACCAGGTAAGTAAACATAGTACCATGGCTTCTCCAAAACAGCCAATAATTCAAGTCACTAAGAACAACATTTAAACATTTAACTTAAAATGTACCCGTCTTAGCCGAGTAGTTTAAGGCCTGTAGGCCTACAAGTATGTGAGGTAGCCAGTCTAGCCACCAGGAAAGTAAAAATAAACCATGGGAGCCAATAATTCAAGTCCATAGGAGCAACATTTAAGCCAACTTAAAATTGTACCCATTTTAGCAGATTAGCTTAAGGCCTGTAGGCCCTGACCTACAAGCGCACACTAAACAGAAAGTCTCCTCTCCACATAACTCCAGACCAAGTGATCTACATTCTCTTCAGCTCTGGGAGAAGTGCACTTCTCTGAGCAGTGATGATATGTCCGGCTGTGGAGAAGACCCTCTCCGGGGAGAAACTAGTGCCAGGGACGCAGAGGTACCTTTTAGCAAGGTGTGACAAGAGTGGATACTCATACTGGTGCTCCTTCAACCAGACCAGTGGATCTTCTTTCATTTCCAGGAGATCTGCCTCCTTGTAGCGGGTCATCTGTTCTTTGGCCTCGTCCTCTTGGGTATTTGTCTTGGGTCGTGCTGCACCAACACCGTATCGTTCACCAAGAAGGGCAGCCAGTGGACAAGACGGCCTTGGATTCCTGGGTGGAGGATGCTGACCTTCAAATAAATAAACAATAAAAACAAAAACACATTATTTATAGTTGAGCATAGGGGTGTAACGATTCACCAAATCCACAGTTCGGTTCAGACCTCAATTTTTGAGCCACGGTTTGGTTCATACCGCGGTTTTACCGTTTCCCCATTTTGCAGAGAAACAGAGAGAGAGAGATGTTATCTGATATTACATTGAGCAGATACGGCAGAAATCTTACATTATGGCGTGTCAGTGAATGCAACACTGCAGATGTCACTCACTAACGTTAGTTTCGGTTTGGACCCACATGCGGCGCACTTGAAAACTGAATCACGGGTGAGTTTATGAAACGTACTGCTGATGGAGAAAGTCAGCAGAGACACACACAGGGGGAGAGAGACAGAAAGAGGCGGAGCAAGCGGGCGTGTTTGCCGTGAGTGACCAGAGGTCCAGGTTAGGTGTGTGTGCTGTGTGTGAGTGTGGGGAGAAGAGAAAGAAAGGGAGCAGATTAAAATAAACACTAAAAAAAGGTGGAAAATGACCTAGAATAACCTACTATCTATACAAATATGATATAGGCCTACACCGCTACCACCCCACGGGCCGCCGCCACCGCCGCAGTTACACTGTCTTAACGAGAGCTCAACAGTCCAGGGAGCGAGTGTGTCGCGGTTCTGTCTCTCGGATCCGTGACACGAGACCGTGGACTTTTGTGTCGCAATTTCGGTCTCGGTTTCAGAACCGTTACAGCCCTAGTTAAACACATTCCATAATTCCTACACAGAGGTTCAGACAACACAGTGCGCTTCACTGGATAACAATGGGTAATACTGACCTAGACTGCTCTCTCCTTCCTTGTATCGCTCTCTATCATCTACAGCCTGTTCTTTGGATGCAATCCCCTCATCATCAGTGCTAGCAGATATATTTAATATCTATGCCTTTAAACCTGTTAACATTATAATGTTTATGCTTTTGAGCTATTTAATATTTATCCATTTTAAACTGTACACGTTGTAGGATTTGCCTTTTAAAGTTTGTACAATGTATTATTTAGGCCTATGCTTACTCTCGCCAGGAGACGGCGGATAGGATACAAGGCCAAGGATTAAACCTAGCAGTACCATCATTACCTTACCTCTGATGGCTGCATGCTCAGTCTTGCAGCCTCTGCAATCGGTCCATCATAAACTTCCTGTCTTTCGTTCTCAGTCAGGAAAGACTTCTGAATCTTGGATCCATAGCTGAACATGCATAGAGAGTTGCCTTGAGGTCGAGGTACCTCTTCTGAAGATCCCCAGCCATGGCAGCCTTAATCTCTTTTATGACTGCAGATTCGCCTTTGATCAGTTTAGTCCGTTGATCAGTGTGTTTTGGAGGGGTGCGACGACTGACAGTGTGAAGCCTCGTAGAAGCCTCGTAGAAGCCTCTGCAGCATGTGGTTGGCTGTGGTGCTTCGTCTGAAGAAATTCATAATGCGTCTCACTCTTCCCAACAGCCGTGCGAGATTTTGAGGGCACGTTGTGCAGCCAGATTAAGGGTGTGAGCATAGCATTTGACATGAAGAGGCTTTGACATGTGCCTTTGTCTGAGCGTACAGCCTGGGAACGCAAACCTTGGTGAGGTGTTCGCGGGTTGGAATAGGATAGCGGGGCTCCATCGCGTTCACCATGCTTCTAAAGCCTGCGTTTTCCACCACCGAATAAGGTCTCAAATCCTGACAAATAAAATAGGCAATGGACGCTGTGGCTGAGAGGCAGAGCGGGTCGTTCCTTTATCGTAAGGTTGAGGCTTCGATCCCTGGCTCCTGGTACCACATGTCGAAGTATCCTTGAGCAAGATACTGAACCCCAACTGAACCCGAAATTGCTCCTGATGCCGTGCATCGGTGTGTGAGTGTGTATGAATGTTAGTTTCTGTTCGATGGACTTTACCATCACTGAGTGAATGTATGTGAAAGGGTGAATGTGGCATGTAGTGTAAAAGCGCTTTGAGTGGTCAGAAGACTAGAAAGGCGCTATACAAGTACAGGTCCATTTACCATTTACCATTTACTCTGTAATCTTCTGCGACCTTGGTGAAGTAGATGGGAACTTGTGGGAACAACCGCCATTGCTATCCAGCATGGTTTGTTTTGGGTCACGCAGCTTCTTGGGTTCCTCAGTTAGCATTACCTTGTCCGGGTGGTGACGTTTTAGGTGGGCTCGTAGGTTGGTGGTATTTCACATTTGTGTGACACAGCTTGCACACTGCCAGACTTTTATCTAAATCGTCGCTTTCCTTCTTCTTTTTAAACCTGAAGTGCTCCCACACATCTGCTTTTAAGTATGAAGGTGCTGGATTTATATTCACCGCCATTCTCTTGAATCTCCTCACTCTGACTGCGTAAACAGGAAGAGTAAGACGTCGGCGTCTGTGTAAAGGAATATCTAGATGGGTAACTTGCTAGAGATGCTCTACAGCGACACTAGGGGGGAAATGGGCAGCGAGCAGAGTGCCAGGCGGAACACAGGGGATTTGAATGGGACTTAATGTATCAATACTCGCGGCTGAAATCTGTATTTTCTAGGGAAACAAAATATCGATGTGTATCGCAGAATCGATAAAATTGCTCAGCCTTAGTTGCCACTAGGTGGCGCTCTCACTATTACTGAATATTATCACATAGACGTGTTCAGGGCGGGACTCTAATCAAATGTGAAGTTTCGTTGAGATCACATCATGTACACTGAAGTTATCACAACTTCCTTTTTCATGGTGAATCATCAAAAATTGGAGGCCACACCACGGGCAAGCAGTTCAACTGAATGTTGTAATTAGCACAAATTTTAATCATGAATGTCTTTAGATTGCGCTGATTAAATTTGAAGTTGATCCGATAAATTCCCTAGGAGGAGTTTGTTCAAATACAACGTGTGCAAATCACCGAAAATGACCACGCAATTCAAAATGGCCGACTTCCTGTTGGGTTTGGGTTATGGGTCCGAGAGGCTTTTCTGCTTCTTTCATCAGGATACACATGCGTACCAATTTTCATACATGTCGGCCATATGCGTCTTGGGGGCTGATTCCGTGGGGCAGGGCTCCGACATTTGGCAGCGCCCGTGCACGGGGACAATTGCATACTCGAATTTCGGATACATTTGAATTTTGTGCAAATTTCTATGAGCTGTCAAGCATGTTGCGGCCGCCAAATATGCAGTCTTCGAAGGAGCAAATAATAATTCCTAGAGATACAAGAGGGACCTCACAGTGTTTGACACTGGCTCGGTCCCTAATGACAGTGGAATCAGCCTTTGGTGCCGAGTTCAATGTTATAAAGTTAGAAAAAGGGCAATCAGCTTCACTGAGGTACATTGTGGAACTGTAATGTTTCTATGTGGTTAAAAAAAGATTGTCAGATCTTAAAGAATTTAGCGGGCACGACCAAACAAACGAATAAGAGAGGCTGGAGCTAGTTTACACCTGTCACAAACAGGATCAATGTCAGGATATATTTTAGAAAGCCTGAGCTTTGTCCACTAAGTGTATTAACTTACACTGGATCAGGCCATGTTTGGCACACAGGGATGAAGAGTGTACTTCAAGAAGAAAATGCTCCCAGAGGTCCTGGTTAAGTTCTTTAACCTGTCCTCTTCCCATTGTGCTTTGATAGCTGAAAGTTGGCTACTCCTGAGAGAGAGGATTTTTTCATAGCCATGTGAGATGGCACCTTTTTGATATCGGGGGTGGTAATAGCAACATATCAATAGCTGGGGTTGCTGGTTGGGAGGGATAATGGGAGCTAATATTCTTTACAAAGCTACGGATTTGTAAAAATCTGAAAAAATGACTCTTGGGAATCTTATATTTAGCCATAATCTGGGGGAATGAGGCAAAGATGCCCTCACTATGTAAATGATTAATAATCATTATGCCATGATTAGACCATAGGGTGAATACTCCATCTCCCAGCGAGGGCTTGAAAGTGTGATTTTTACTTATGGGGAACTGCATTGAAAGGAGTTGAGCCCAAAATGGCGTCTAAACTGGTTCCACATGTTGAGAGTAGTCTTAACTAGGATATTTTAACAGTATTCTGTGCAGACTGAACCATTAGAAGTGTAATCCAGAGCTGCTAGTGAGCATGGCGAACAAGAGGCAGCCTCCAATCTCAACCACGCTGGGGCATGTGTGAACTGTCAGCACCCAGCCAGTAGTGGAGTATTGGAGGTTGGTTGCCCGATAGTAATAGTTCAAATTAGGTATGGCCATTCCCCCCAGCACTTTTGGCCTCTGAAGAAATATATTACCGATTCTCTGGGTCCTGTTGTTCCAGATAAATGCCAAAATAGCCCCTTCAAGTTTCCTGAAGAACGATTTTGGAATAAAGATTTGGATACATTGAAATAAGAAAGAAAATTTCCGTAAATATTCATCTTTACTTAGTTTATTCGGCCAGCCACAGATAAAGGAAATAGTGACGACCTCTCAAAGTCTTCCCGTGTTCTAGTACAGAGAGGAGTGAAATTATACTTGAAAAGATTTTTTTATGTTTTTTTCACTTGGACCCCTAGATATGTAAATTAGTTGTGGACTACCTTGAACAGGATTATTTGAAGCGGGTATTTGTGAGCGGCAGCATTTACCGGGAATAGTTTGCTCTTATCAAAATTTAGCTTGTAATCGGAGATTGAACCAAATGAGTTAAGGAGGGAGAGTGCAGTTGGAATAGAAGTATTAGGCCTGGAAATATAAAGACGCAAATCATCCCCAGAAAGTGATACTCTCTGCTCAAGGCTGCCCCTAGTCACCCCGGTAATGTTAGAATTTGAGCGAGGGGCTCAATAGCGACAGCAAAGAGCAAAGGGGACAGTGGGCATCCCTGTCTAGAGCCTCTAAAAAGGGGGAAATAGTTTGAGTGATCGTTATTGATTCAGACTAACACAAGTGGAGATGAATACTGTACTGTTGGGTCTCTGTAAATGTTATAAAGAGTTCGGTCTAGACCTGCTCTATTTGAAAAGTGTCCTGAGATAACTTCTGTTATGAATTGGTGCTATACAAATAAAATATGAATAAAAAAAAATAAAAAATTGATATTAAATACAACAGGCTAATCCATGCAATAATTTTCTTACCAAGGCCAAACTTCCCTAGAGTATGGAAAAGATAGCCCCACTCCACTCTGTCGAACACTTTCATTTTTCTTTCTTTTTTCATTGTTTCCTCTCATAGCTCGCATATGATATAATTTGTCCAGTAATATAGACCTTAAAAGTCTCCCAGAGAAGAGATGGTGAGACATTAGGTGTTTCATTTGTTGCTATAAAAAGATCGATCTGAGCATTCAGAAAAGATACAAATTTGTCAGCGGACAGAAAACGCGTGGTAAAGCACCATGGAGCCAGGCAATTGAGCTCTCCACCTACTGCGAGATCTAAGGTCAAGGGGGCATGGTCGGATATGACGATGGAGTTATAAGAACATGAGCGAACTAAGGGTATAAGTCTATTGTCTAAGAATAATGCAGGTGTAAGTATGGTGAACAGGTGAGAAGTACGAATATTCCCTACCTATGGGGTTAAAGAAGCGCCAGGAATGGATGACTGAGAATTCTTGAAGAAAGTTTCTAATTATTATTGGAAGATTGATGAAGGAGTAGTAGGTTTGGTGGAAGACCGATCTTATGAGCCCAACCAGCAATTAAAATCACCCCCGAGCACAAGCAGATGTGAAGACATATCAGGGATTCTAGCAACTAGATTATGAAAAAAGTTTGCATCATCCCAATTTGGTGCATATATATTAGCGAGAATCAACTTGGCACTATGAATGTGTCCTGTGACAATAGCATATCTACCATTAAGGGTCTCGGAATGGCGGCACCTCTGGCTTTGCTATGAAAGGTGGAATGATAAAGTTGACCAACCCAGCCCCTCCTAAGTCGAGAATGGTCAGAGACTTTTAAATGAGTCTCCTGAAGAAATGCAATCTGGGCGCCTAAGTGACAGAGATGGTGGAGTACCTTGCTGCGCTTTATTGGATGGTTCAAACCTTTACAGTTCCAACTGCAGATTCTGAGCGTGTTCCCAGCTGGCTGCCCCATTGGACTAGTCTGCTGAATCATACTTGGGAACACAGAGAGAAAGGAGGATGAAAGGAGTGTGGCACTTTGAGCATTAGAAGACTGGTTGTAGTGAACCTAAAAACAAACAGATAAGAACAGATAAACAAATGAACTGATGAACATTTTCCCACCCACTGAAGCATCTTCCCAAACAAGATGCAGGTGTCCCCCCCATTACAAAAAAACATAGAAGACCTAGTGGCTAACAAAGGCTCCATTACAGGCCAAGAAGGTGGCAATTTCCAAGCCGCATATGTAATGAGTGAAAAAAAAGAAAAAAGAAAAAAGGCACAGTATACCAAAATGTAATGCAATCATCTACTGCAAAAGTCTACTAATAAAGACAGGGGATATACAAATGAAATAAGTGGCTAAGTGAGAACTGACTTTTTGCATGGCATTGGGAATGTTAATTAGTAAGTAAATCAAAAAGGATGCAGTATCACTTAATCATGACAGTGAAATAATATGTTCTTTGAAGTGACTGTATCGCTGATCCCCTCACTCTGGGCGTGGAGAAGCAGACTTCCTCAGGTCTCTGTTAATAAGGGGGGCGCTGTTGCGCAAGCTAGAATGGAGACACGTCTCTTGCAAGCTCCTACAAGGTCGATTTTTAAAACTTAATATAACTCTGTCAAAACAAGTGCCAAGACCTAACTCATATGTCTTAAAGTAATTCAAACGTCGAACAACAAGTTGAAACTGTTTTGAGACTACAATGGCGGCTTCAAATACTCGAAACCAGTGGGCGAAACAACAACGTAGCACTCAGTCAGGCATGGCGCCGGCCGCTGCGACTAGCTCGGCTACCCCCGAGGCCTCGACTAGCAGCAATACGCTAACACCGAGGAGGCTCTCTGACTCAATCAACTCGCTCCAGGATTCTGTTTGTGCAAAGATTGGGGCGGCCATTCAGACTCTGTGGGATCATATCAAACTGGATATTGACTCGGTAAGGAGCGAGCTGTCGGCGGCGGTCACTAGCCTGCAGGCCTCGTTAGCATCACATGATACCCAACTGAAGGAGCTGGAGAAAGCTGCCGACTATACTGGCGACTGCACTACTGAGCTCCGCGCCACTGTGTCCCAACTTCAAGGTGGTGTGAGGGAGCTGCAGGCAAAAAAAAAAAAGACCTGGAAGGCCGTTCCAGACGGAACAATTTGCGGCTTACTGGTGTTGAGGAAGGGCTGGAGAATGGTCAGCCTACGCAGTTTGTGTCTCAACTTTTGAAAGATGTCCTAAACCTGAGCGAAGCCCCGCTGCTGGACGGAGCTCACAGATAACTACCGGGGTAAGAAGTACATCCACTAATTACAACAAGCCATGCATCACAGATGTTTTGTGCTGGCCGTCTCCTTTGGACATTACTTTTTTAAGGACTGTTAGGCTATGAACCTGTACAACTGCCGTTAGATATGTTGACAGCAGACAGACAGACAGGTATGTTTCTCCGTGTGGCACTGTGTGATTGACAAAATTACCAGGACGGGACTACTACTGTATATCACCTGGTGCCTGTGCACACGATGTTTGACTGTGCACTGTAATGTTGAATTATATGCATGCAGAGTTATGTTGTTTACAATCTATGGATGCTGAATTTGTGACTTCAGTAATAAGAGAGCAAAACAGGTTTCCTTTATTTGTGTATATACATTCTTTTCTTGGCAATTTTGACAGATTAGCAGATAATGTGTAGAACAGACCCTAGCTTGCGACTCTTTTGAGTGTTATGTTAATAGAAAGTCTGATGGGATCTTGTATGCACCTAAGTTGGGGAGGTGTAAGGGTGGGTGTTTTTTGTCTTTTTCTCTGTTTGTTGACTTTGTTTATTTTTCCTTTGTTTTTCTTTGATATATTGCAAAGTACATCTCTTGAGATGAATTCGCAAAGTATTCAGACGGGAGTCAAACTACGTGCAGACACCAAGACATACTATACAACAGCTCTATTTTATGGTATTACTATAGTAGGTTACAAAGCCCCATGGAACATCATTAACATTTGCCAGTTGGAATGTCTGTGGGCTGGGGAAACCCACCAAGCTGAATAAGGTTCTCTCTCACCTTGATAGCTTGGGAGCAAAAGTTGCTTATCTGCAGGAAACACATCTAAAAAAGTCAGATCACACGAAGATACGCAGACGCTGGGTAGCACAATCATATCATTCTCTCTTCAATAGCAGGTCAAGAGGCACAGCTATTTTGATCCATAAATCTCTGCAGTTCGCCCCTTCAGACATCATTGCAGACCCTCAGGGCCGCTACATAATTACCTGTAGCAATTATGGCCCTATTGTATTGTTAATACACCTGTGATACTAGCTAGCCTATATGCACCTAATTGGTAGAATGATAATTTTTTTTCTAATTTGCTATATAGTTTACCCAATTTAGAGTCCCACTTTTTAATTTTAGGTGGTGATTTCAACTGTTGCCTCGATCCAGTATTGGACAGGTCTTCAACTAACCCCTCTAAACAATCTAAATCTGCCCAAGTGATTAATTCCTTTCTTAAAGACTATGCTGTTTCAGATCTATGGCGAAGCATGAACCCCACTGCTCGGACTTACTCCTTTTTCACCCAGGTACATCAGACATTTTCCCAGATCGATTATTTTTTAGTAGATAATCGTTTACTCTCTTCAGCCAGAGCGTGTTTATACAATGCCATAGTCATATCAGACCAATCCCCCTTTACAGCCACTTTTAGGTTTGCGCACAACACTCCTAGACCTCACTGGAGACTTAGTTCCATTACATTGTCCCAGGAGGAATTTGTGCTCTTTGTAGCTGACCAAATAGGATTTTTTGTCGAGGTTAATTCCTCTCCGGACATCTCTTGTACAACTCTGTGGGAGTCACTAAAAGCGTACCTGAGAGGCCAGATAATTTCACATATATCTTATAATAAAAAGCAAGCTAATCAAAAATTGTCTGCCCGAATTTCACAATTAGAACTGGCATACACAGGCTCCCCCTCACCCGACTTATTGAAGAAGCTTCTGCTTGAGAAAAATAAATTTGACACCTTATCAACCAGTGTAGCAGAGAATATGCTCTGGAGATCCCGACATACATATGTGATGCGATCTGGGAAAACCCATCACATGGTGAAATTTTACCAACTTAAGATTCTGATACCACCTTAAAGCTGCTTTCAAGCTCTTTTCAAATATGTTTTCCTTTTTTTCATAGCATGTCTGTAACAAATGTTATTATTATCTGAAGTCAGCTTATTAACATGGTTTTATGAAACGGAATTTTGAGAAAAACAGGTTTAAAGATAGACATTCTAAATAGAACATTTTAACAATCAAATATCACATGTTAAAAAATTACTCTATTATGGCACAGACTTATTTTAGTCACTGTATATGTTGGAAAAGATACAAAATTGTTACTTTGGCACCAAGCAAACACACAACACTCATGAATTAGATGAAAATCAAGAATGTATTTATTCATTCAACATTCAATGAATTGAATTTGTTTTACGTAACTTTTTCTCTTCTTTTTTTTAAGTTACTGCACATTACACATGTATTAGACAATGTCAGTATTCTGTTATTATGCAGTATATTATCAAATCATGCAGTATAAATATGCAGAAAATATAACGAATATGCAGTATAAATACAGAAAATATCAGAAATATGCAGTATATATATATATATATATATATATACAGAAAATATAAAAATATGCAGTATATCATGACTTATTGTAAATTCAAATGGAAAAGTTGAGTAACAATATTCAATGTAATTATTGTTCTGCTATTATTCAGAATATCATCAACTCATGCAGTATAAATATCCAGAAAAATATAAAAAAATATGCAGTATAACTATGCAGAAAATTTCTGAAATATGCAGTATATATATATACAGAAAATATAGAAATATGCAGTATATCATGACTTATTGTAAATTCAAATGGAAAAGTTGAGTAACAACACTAACTATAGATACAACCCTTGTATTCAAGACTATTATACAATGACTGTCCCCAGAATCACTGAATTAATCCTCATTCATGTTTACAGCCTGAGGGAGGGGGCAAACCAAGTCCTGCTTGTCTTTTGTCACAAATTCCCTTATCTCATTGTAAAGATACTGTTGCCTTTTAGCATCAAGCCCCTTTGGGAGGAGTTGATCAGGCAAAGCACTTGGGTCAAGTGCATCAAAGTCGACACCATTTCTCCCTAAGTCTTGGGAAACTTCCTCACTATTAAGGAATTTTTTCATTCTTACTATTGTGGAGCCCTGACAGAACAATAAATGATGAAAGCCTTTAATGGTGGGTAATTTTCTGAAGTATGTACCCAAGAATGTGCTCCAGTCATACATAGGTACAAGAACAGTGCCATCCTCTCTACCACAAAGACATGGTACATTGACTCCAGATGGACTTGAGTTTTGAACCACTTGGGCAATGTCATCCAAGCAGTCAACCTTATTCCTCCTAAAATGTCTTTTAAAGAGCCCAAAGCACCAGTCACAGGAAAACTTTGTGTGCCCAGCAAGAAGGAAACTCATTTTGATTGACACATGACGACCTGTCAAGACACGCCAAAATAGATACCACATCACAAAGGAGTTCTTGTTTTGTCCCGCACAGTTATCTGCATGAAGGTGCATGTGCATTTCACCCAGTCCATAATTCTCAAGATATGAGTGTAAAAGGCTAATAACACAGTTGCTACCTTTACCAGTCTGTATGGATTCATCCAACAAGAAAGTAACCTGCTTTGGCAAGGCCTCACATGCTACACCAAAAACTCCACACTTACGTGGAGTTTTGAAATACATCGGCCCTGGTTGGAGGGGATCATTGGGGTAGTAAATCTGTTGTGCAAAGTCCATGCTATAATGTACCATTCCCTCATAACTACAAGGACTGTGTGGACCTAACTCTAACCCAGCAGGCAAGTTTGCTTTTGAATCCTTACAAAGTTGCTGATAGTGTGTACGCTCTACTCTAGCTTTCTCCAGATGTTCAGTGGCCAGACGATGCAGCTCTTCCTTCTCTGAATCAGCCTTATTGGCAGCCTCACGAATGCGTTTTTGATATTTTTGACATGTCCAACACAAGTCAGTTGCTGGCCGCATTGTGACAACAAATGGCACCACTTCCCGCCAGATACGACGAAACGTAACTACAGAAACCACACGCTGATTTGCTGCAGCAACTGCCACACAGTAATCAGAGTACACCTTCACCTTCGTACAGTTAGTTGGAAGAAGTTTCAAATCACTCCTCCAAAAGCCTGGTACCCTCCCTGGAAGATGCATGCCATGAGTTTCAGCATAGTTTACAATGAAATGTGCAACATACATATTGTCCTCTTTCTTCAGTGCATTAGGAGGCTGACGCTTTTTGTTGCCATGCATTCGAGGAGTAACACCATGCTCTTTATAATGCTTAATAAGAGCATCTAGCTTGACCTGACCAATGGCATGGAGATATTTAAACGTATCCCTGCATATTTTCTCCCCATGGTGAAAGAAATCAGTTCTTTGGGACTTCCGAACTGTCTGTTCTTTTTTATGGGTGCGGGATGTTAGCTGAGAAAGATGCATTCCACACGAGAGTTTAGCTAGAATGGCGATATCTAGCTCTTCCCTTGTCATTTCCAGGAAACAGTAGCGAATCATCTGCAGCTCCTCTTGTAAAAAACGTGTTGAACATGGATGACCATTGTTGTATTTGCATGCACATACAAACTCTTGCACATCATCACCATTATCCTCTTGAAGTGGAACTGGTGGTAGTATCTCTGCTACATCTTCAATGATGGATATGGGATGGTCATCATCTGAAATGAGGAAGAATGAATAACTGTAAGACATATGTATTATATAAAAAAGGCTGAACTACATTATTACTAATAATCAACATTAACAATCCATCACACAAGTATTTCACCATTGCAATATGTCTATGCCTATAAGACATAGGCTACTACTATAGTAGTACTACTATTATTACTCAAAATCATCATCATAATCATCATCATCATCATGATTAGATTATGTTGTTTGACAGGGTGCGACCAAAACGTTAACAATATGTTAAGGTGTAGCCTACTATTAAAAAAAATTAACATGTTACGTGCAGGCTTGCACAGCACGCTGACAAGAAGCAATTGGATCTGGCTCAATCCAACATCTCTCTCTCAAAGTAAGATTTATATGTCTTACGTTTAAATTGCAAAATATGTCACAGACTGAAGAAACCATCTTCACCATCTGTAATGCAATCTACTACAGCCTTGACTGTCACTAGCATGGAGCAATCATGAACAGGGGCGGACTGGGACAATAATTCAGGCCACCACCACCGGATTAATGCAAAACACCAAGAGTGAGTTAGGTTTGGCGCCTACTGATGTAAGAGTGTAAAATAATAGAGCAAAGGCTCCACATGTGCCCACACACAGCTTTTTCTGTTTCTTTCCCCTACAAAATAAATGTTTCTGTTCACTAATGACAATTTTTATATGCATTAGCTATGTTCATATAACAACAAATATGTTCTTAATCTCAGTGGGATTTTACCTGGTTAAATGAAGGTTAAATGAAATAATGTAATACAAGGATTTCAATATTAATATAAATTATTATGTTGTGCCTATGTTAGTTAACCATATTCTAAAATTTGCACTTACATTTGTTTTATTAAGTCAGTTTTAGCCCATCAGCTTCCACAAAGTGGAACTAACCTCCTCATTAAGATAGTGGTGCTGGATAGGCCATAGTTGTGCCAAACATGTCAGTTATTTTACAGCACTTCGCTGATCTGTGGTCAGTGCTTTTAGCTTTTTAAGCCTCTCACTCTCTGCTCCACCTTTCCTCTTGGGCTGTTGATCTCGCTCCATTTTTCCAGCATGTAGAACTACAGGTGAAGGAGGGAGGAGGGAGGAGGGGGCGCAACCTAGTGTGTGTCTGTTTGCAGTGCTGTGACAGAGAGGAGGGAGTGTGTTTGTGCCCAACATTACTGCTCAGTCTGTGTGAGCTTCAGCGAGGCAGATACCCTAACGAGGGTCACTGATCATGAACTTCACCGAGTCTATTAACCTGACGTTAATGCTAGTCTGCATTTCGAACATTAACATTAACGTTAAGTCTCCGTTTTAAACTCACATGTCAGCTGAACTTACATGCATAAACAGCCATAGTTTGTGGCTTTAATTTGAAGTTTTAAGCCTTCGTGTCGCCGTTCAAAAGAAATGTATAACGGGAAAATGTTAATGGATAAAGTTACTCAGAACGAACGAAATATTCCAGGGAACTTTCTAGCCTGTCAGGAATAGCACTAGGCTAACCTACATCACGGTTATCATTACACAAGGAGATAAGTTACCTGAGGGGGGATGGCATTTTAAAATTTAGTAAATTGTTGTTGTTTTATTGTTGTTTTATTACTGGTGCGGTCTCTGGATGTTTTAATCGTAACGTTATCCTTGTAGGTTTTCATAACAAGTCTTACACATTGGTCATTTAAAATAGCAAGTGCACCTTGTATCTTACATTAAGAATAGCATAGCTAGCTTACCTTCATCGGACTCCTCTTCTTCGGTAAATTCATTATAATCCAATCCTTCATCATCTTTTGGATCTCTGGATGTGAAATAATCCATGATCACGTCGTTCAGGGCATTGGCATCGCCAGGATTTACCAAATTGAGACGTGCAGCTTCATTTAAGTGAGCAGCTACCTCAGACTCTTTTCTCTTGCGCTCCGCCATCTCCGTAGACTCTCACATCCTCACGTAACGTTAACAATGGTTCATCAAACATATCACTTTGTTACAACGTATATCTGGCGGGAAAATGTGCATTGATATGATATGACTTCATTCATGTGGTTTAGGGCTTTGATTGGTGAACCGTCTTTGTAGTGTTTATAGCCTAGGCAAAGCACGTTATGGGAGATTTTTATGCACCTCCGCCGTTCGCGGTTTCAAATGTAGGTTGATCTTTCAGACAGCTTGGCCAATATAAATTCATTTTTAATGTATAAAACTAGCGAATTTCACTTAGATATTTTCAGGAATTATAGACAAGATGTTATATAATAATAATTTAATGAAAACCCAATTTTGCCAAATAAATGACAATCGACCTATTTTTACTATTTCCTGGAAACGTGCCAGCGCGACATCCGACGGGTTTTCCCAGATCGCATCACATATTATGAATTTGGCGACAAAGCCAGTAAGATTCCTGCCCATCAACTTAAACAAGCAGCTGCCTCACAACTTATCACAAAGATTGTTTATTCTTCTGAGCATGATTCTTGTCCCAAATTTGACAGTTTTTTTCAAAATCTGAACATGCCCACTATGAGTGAAGAGTCCAAGAACATATTAGAGAATCCTATTACTGCTGAAGAACTGAATGTGGCAATGAAAACACTTCAGAGTGGCAGGAGTCCAGGGCTGGATGGGTTCCCATCTGAGTTCTTTAAGAAATTTTCCACCCACCTAATCCCTCACATGCTGAACATGTATAATGGATCCCTTGAGTTAGGTGTACTATCCAATCATTAAGAGAGGCATCTATATCCTTAATCTTGAAAAAGAATCCTAACCATTGTGAATCTTACTGTCCAATCTCACTACTGAATATAGATGTCAAGATTTTAGCCAAGGTGTTAGCACTGGATTAGAGAGGTTTTTACCCCAGATAATTTCCCCTAACCAAACAGGATTTATAAAAAATAGATTTTCGTTTTTCAATATCAGGCGACTCTTAAATATAATTTATCATGATTCAGATCCTACCACCCCAGAGCTTATTATGTCCATGGATGCGGAAAAAGCCTTCGATAGGCTGGAGTGGGGGTATTTGTTTTATGTATTAGTGGAACAAGGCAAGGCTGCCCCCATCACCGTTACTTTTTGCATTGGCAATAGAGCCTTTAGCAATGGCAATAAGGCAGGACACTACAATGATTGGCCTATTCAGAGAGCGGCTAGAGCAAAGAATCTCGCCCTATGCGGATGATATGATACTGTATGTCTCGCACCCGGACATCTCTATGCCCAGAGTCCTTCCTTGAGAATTTCTGTAAAATCTCAGGGTATAAAATAAACCTTCAGAAAAGTGAGGTGTTTCCTATCAATTCCCTAGCCTGCACTTATTCTTTTCACACACTTCCCTTTAAGGTTACTCATGATCAGTTTACATATTTAGGGGTGCAAATTACAAACAGTATAGGCAGACTCTTCAAGGAAAATTTCAACCCACTAGTAGCTAAGGTAGAGCAGAATCTTAAACGTTGGATGCCTCTACATCTGTCACTTGCTGGTAGAATAAATGCTATAAAAATGAATGTGTTGCCTTCTCCTTTTTCAATGTCTCCCAGCGTATATCCCCATGTCATTCTTTAAATGCCTAGACACACTTATATCCAGCTTCATCTGGAATCATAAAAGTTCACGACTGAGCAGAGCCTATCTACAACGTCCAAAGGTGCTAGGTGGTACGGCTCTGCCCAATTTTCAGTTGTATTTTTGGGCTGCTTATATTCGACGTATTCTCCATATGAGGATCCAGGTGCCGACGCCCCCTCATGGTGCACTCTTGAAGCTAGATCCTGTGCCCCGTCCACATTGTCAGCATTAATCTATGCACCTCTAGCCTCAGACACCGCCCCGTATACAAGAAATATTTTGGTCAGAACAGCACTTAAAATATGGAAGCAGGTCCGCCGGCACTATGGATTGCATAGTTTCTCATTGAAATCCCCAATCCATGCAAATCACATGTTTCCTCCCTCCCTTCAGGACAGTGTGTTTCTGCAGTGGCAAAACAGGGGACTGCACACACATCATGACCTTTTTATAGATGGCTTCTTTGCCTCTTTTCAGCAATTGCACACAAAATTTCTTATCCCACGTACACACTTCTTTCGATACTTACAGTTGCGTGATTTCATGTGTAAACAGCTGCCTAACTTTCCCGAAATTCCCCAAAGCTCTGATATTGACTCTCTATTGGCGCCTGTCCAGTTGTTTAAATGTATAATATCTAACCTATATAGTGCACTTTCATCCCAAAAAACCCTGTCCCTTGCCACTATTAGACATAGATGGGAACAGGATATAGGTGAGATCATACATGATGAAACTTGGGATGCAATATTAAAAAGAGTCCACACCTCCTCTATCTGTGCTAGGCACAGGCTACTACAGTATAAAATACTGCATCGGGCTCACTGGATCAAAGAGAAGTTATCAGAGAGATTCCCAGACATAGATCCATCGTGCAATCGTTGTAAAATGACCCCATCCTCATATTTACACACATTTTGGAGCTGACGACTTACTGGACGTTGATGTTTAAAACACTCTCGGAGGTCCTAGAGGTGTCTATAGCCCCCTGTCCCGTCATAGCCCTTTTTGGAGTACCTTCTGTTTGAACAACTCTCAGTGTGACTTTCTGTCTCTCTGTACGCTGCTTGCCCGTCGCCTGATTCTTCTGAAATGGAAAGATGCCATCCCTCCATCCCACACACTATGGATCAGGAGTACTTTATTTTACATGAAATTGGAAAAAATAAAAGATACACTTAGAGGTTCATCTGGCAAATTTTATGAGATTTGGTAACCTTTTTTGAGAGCTGCATGAAACAATCTAATTAGGACAACTGCTGACTTCACTTTATTTAGGTGACAACCCGCTTGGATTTTACTCTGTATGTACTGTACTTTCTAATGTGTTTTTTTTTTTGTAAGATTCTCTCTCTGTCATCATGTGTATATATATGTCCTCTTCTACAACAAATTTAACATGCAATGTCTTAGATTTTTTTTTTAATTATTATTATTTATTTATTTACTTTTTGGGGTGGGAATTCTGTGTGTTTCTGTATGTCTTTGTTCTGTTGTGAAAAAAGCTCAATAAACAAAGTTAAAAAAAAAAAAAAAGTCTCTGTTAATGAAGTCGATTACGAGAGCATGATCCGTAAATCTACGGAGAGCTCCACCTGGCAGAGTGATCCTCAGCTCAGCCGGATAGTGTGTTGTAGTGTTCTGTTATGAATTGGCGCTATAGAAGTAAAATTGAATTGAATTGAAACGAATAGTAGAGGCCAAATTTGGCCTCTACTATTCGTTTCAATTCAATCTAGGCAGGTGTGCAGGCGACGCTTAGCATCCACGCTCGACGCAGAATCTGGTCTCTGATGTGGAGATAGTGAACTCTGATGATGATATGTCATGGGGGGGCCCCTTCATTGGGCCTCTTTCGAAGTGACCTGTGGACACGGTCAAGAAGAGGTGCCTCATCCAGATGTAGCAGGTCCTGTAGAAGTGTACAAATGAATTCTCTGGGACATGGACCTTCCAGACCCTCTGGGAGACCCACCAGGTGCACATTGTTAAGTCTTGATCTTACCTCTAAGTCATGACATTCTGCTTTGAGTATATTAATTTCACCTAAGTCGTCACTGCAGGTGGTAGCGGACAGTTCGAGGTCTTTTATGGTGTGTATATGTGAGTCCACTGTTGTCTGCAATGGATGATTTCAGCTCCTCTTTAAACATAGTCATTTCAGACCGAAGTGTACTGGAAAATGAGTCAGTCTTTGAGCCCAGTGTATCATATATGTCTTGTTTCAATCCCTCAAGGGCCCCAGCCAAAAATGTTACATGTTTGAAGGAGCTACAAGCTGCTGCATCTACATGTGCAGCAGTTGTTGTAGTTGTAGTATTTGTAATTTGTTGCAGTTATTCAGCAGGGTTTTGGTACTGACCAAAATGTCAGAGAACTGCCAGGTACCAGAAGCTAATATCTAGGAATCAAGGAAATGTATTTATACATTATACAGCCTTGTCATAACGAAATGAAAGTTTGTAGTTCCTTCATACTACACGCATAGAATAGAAAACTGAGTGTCTGGTCAGATTTATCATTTTTGTTACTTTTTCTTTGATCAGATACTGTACAGGTACCGTGTTGTGATTGTGATTAGCATTTAACATTTAACATTGGTAAACTTAGATTTTTCTAAAAAAAATTTTTATTAAACTAAACATAAGGTACCAAAAAGTATTATTAGGGTTAGGGGTATTGTTGCTGTTTTGACTTGTATCAGTGTATTTTTGTATCCACACATTTTCAATAATCAATAAACCAAATCATAGCAAGATACCAATATTATAAGACACCAAAATATGCAGAATGTTTGGCAAGTGTGTATACAATATTGCACGAGATGTCTTAAATAATTGCAATAAATGCAAGCACTTGTTAGTAGTTCAGCTTATTTAAAATTGAATTTAAAACTGAAGGTTTTAATCTCCAGCCAGATATGTGAAATGATCCTCCCCAATTTATTTTTATTTAATGATCCTGCCCAATTTATATAATACATTTTAGTAGATTTATCTGACAATACAAACATAACCAACACCTGTGACTGTTGATTTTGCTGCTGCAGTACTACCTCCACTATCAGAAAGAATAATGAAAAAAATTTAATGTTTCCTTTAAAATGTCTTTAAGCAAGACAAAGGCAGCAGGCTGGCATAGAGGAAGCTGGTAAATCAAGTGGCAGTGGCAGTGGCAGTTCAGAACCTCTTATTCAGGAGGTCAGTAACTCCACCCCTCTCCCCACTCCTACCCCTTACAAATCATCATCTCCCCGCACAAACAGACATGTCAGATGCCACCACTCCTCCTCTGCCTCCTCCCGTCCCCCATTTACTGTGAGTGACAGGGTGACATCAGCCTAACAATAGCTGATGGTCATGTTTCCTGCCCGCCTCTCGCAACACTGCAGCCTGATGGAAAGACAATACCCCTTCTGGCTGATAGAGAAGTGTGAGGTGACACTCTACTGAGAGAGCTTCCTCAGTCAGTTCACTAATCAAGAGAAGCCATAAATTTAAAGCAGGACCAGAGAGTCAGGTTACGAGTCATTTACAAAAGTGCAGGATCTACCTCTACAATACTGCATAACATTTTAATTAAAATAAATTGGCATTATATGATTGTAATTAATAATTAAACTCACACCATATTGAATGGCTATTTAGAGAAATATTAGTGAATTTCTCTCCCTTTTTTTAAATGAAGGCGTGTGTGATTGAGTTTTCACTACTACCCACCTGGTACCCCAGAAGATATCCAAAACCAAATAATGTGGATGAATTCAATTAATTAATGTTAATAGAAGGGAAGCCCTTTTTATGGAAAACACTTCAGATACATTTATTTTCATAAATGATCTATTAGATACTACAGGTACATTTTTTTATTTTCAGCCATTCCAACTAACTGGAAGCGGAAACAAAAAAATGGTGGATACAGACAACAGGTCAAGCTAATCGTCCCCAAATTAATATAAAGATTTTCACAATGATAAGTAATGTGTACTGATGGCCGCATATTTATGAGATATACAGATTTTGTTTTTATTCAGTTTATTTCAGTGAAGGTAGACCACTTCACTGAATCTATTTCTTAGGAGGTGTCCTACATCAGGAATTAATGGACACCCAGCAGCCAGTCAGAATCAAGTATTCATAATGGTTTTATGAGTTAATAATTCATAGTCATATTAAATATTTTTACAGTGAAAAAGAAAGTTATTTATTTTTTCTTTTAATGTATGTATGTATTTGTATGTATGGCTTCTCTGCCTCAACTCTCCATGTAATTTATGGAGTTTACTGATGGACATAATAGTTAATTTGTAGCTATTAGCTAACTTTGCCGTCGCCAAGTGCTTGCTCATGGTGGGAACTGTTGGGTCTCTGTAAATAATTACATTCTAGTACAGTCTAGACCTGCTCTATTTAAAAAAGTGTCCTGAGATAACTTCTGTTATGAATTAGTGCTATGCAAAGAAAATTGAATTGAATTGAATTAACTTGCTACTAACTCCTAACAGATTTGTTTGGGCAGTGTGAGAGAGTGACATAGAACCTTTCATGAAGTGTTAAAATTATAATAAACAGTAACAAATACAGGACTTCTTATGAGCTGAGTCCCATGACATTTTGCAGGTTCAAACTGCTAACAACATATATGACCATATTGTGTGTTGATGTGAAGTGTTTGAGACATTTCCTGATTATATTGTTAACTGTCACAATACAGTATGTAATAAATGTGTAACCTGACCGTCATGCAACAATGAGCGGCGGTGGAAAAGCAGGGCTGCTTTGTTTTTGCTTGTACAGGTGATCAAACATTACAATTACATTACAACAACATTACTTTACCTGTAGAAACTGCAGTGTTTGATTGTGACAATCAAACCATTGCTCTTTGCAGTCAACTTGGACTCAAGAATGAACTGATTTTGTTAGTCAAAGGTCAAGCTCACTGTGACCTGACAAAACACATTTTTGTCTATATCTCAAAATTGATGACCACATTTCACAGTTGGTCGGACAGTGGCTTGGTAAAACTTTTGGCTCAAACGTCACAGGTCACTGTGACCTCAAAATGTATTTAATGGGATACAACGATTAAATCATGACTAATTTTAACCAAGCGGTCAGTGGTCAGACTCTTTCTGTAAAACACATTTACAAAAGAATCCATTACCAACATTGTAATCAAATAAGTATCAATATCATCAATATAGTGATAACTACCATTTAGCCAAAAAAATATATTTTCGTCATCTGGACAGAGCGTCCAACTGCATGTGCAGTTATTGCGCAAGCAGATAGCCAAAGTCAAATGTACAGAACCATTTGTGCGTCCAGTGTCCAACTTGTGTGGAGTCAGAGATTTCAGCCCCAGTTTCTTTCTCTCATGTATTACATTGGAGTCATGAAGCTAATAGTTTGCCAATTATTGATAAATCTAGATAATGTTTAATACATTTATTGTTGTTCTGATGGTATTTCTTTTTTAAAAATTATTTCTACTTTTGTACATCTATTACTACATCTACTTTATGGACACTGGATAAGTTCTTTCCTGAGTTGTGAATGTGTTTCTTAATCTAAGCATACTAATAAATTATAAATGCATTATTGACCATGAACTCCACTCTTAAGGTTCCAGTTTTTTTCAGTGAAGTAGCTGTGATAAACCCACTGTTTATGGCAAAGGATGCTTCTAAATGAATTGTTGGGTGTTTAAATCAGCAATTATTCGCCATAACAACACCGTAAAGTGATAATATGTCAAGGTTCTGTTTTCAGGTTTTTCTCACATTCCTAAGTAGCTAAAATCTTTCTCTGAAATTTATTTTTCAGAAGTGATTGATAATGATAATGAACAAGGACAGCCAAATGCGTGCTATGTACTGAAGATGAGATTATACATCAGTGTGTCCAAATGACTTGCAAGGTTCTTTGTCCATGCTTGTTACAAACACCTCAATACACACACTGGGTGCCTAGAAAGACAGGGATGAAAGGTGGACAATGGCACGAAAGAAAGAAAAGTGACACTGGGTGATAAATACTGAAAAAAAGACATTTCCCGTGTCATTTTAATTGTGACAAAGAAATCTAGCAAGAAGATTGTTCTTGTTCACATGGTCAGGGAAGCACTCAGTAAAATTAAGCTGAATTGTAGCTGAAATCAATACAAACTAGATATAGTTCCTAATGTGCTTATGGATTCCTCAGTGCGAAAAAAGGAAACCGTTGTGCTTCCTGTCTTTGTTTCCCTCTGTTGAGATTGCTTGAGAAAACATGTTGTACAAACAGAGGAAGGCTAGCTGTGCTGCAAGAGGAGCTTTAATTTATGGTGAGCTTGGCAGGGGGCCTTGGGGAAATAAGTGGGTCACTTCTATTCACTCACAACTAAGACAGTAACTAAAATGGCGATTCTAATTGATAATGTCTGAAATAAAACCAGAAAGCTCTAGAAAAGACACAATGAGATATTATTCATGGCATTTCTAAAAGACACCCAGCACATATGACATCATCCCATGTATAAAAAAAAAAGTCTTAATGGGTTTGTTTGCCTTACCAGTTTTATCTCCAGTCCTGTTCAGGCTCCTGACAAAAGTCCCAACATAGTATGAAATGGACGTGGAAAAGATTATTCAGCGCTCCTCACATGGGGATGAAAAATCAATATTGACCTTGTTGGAAAAAAGCAAAGGGAAACCAATATAATTTGTGAGGGAGTCAGCAGTTGAAAAAAATGCTCTTGTTTTGTTGGAGTCAAGCAGTTTCCTATATGATTGTGTGAGAAGGATGTCAGTGCACAGAAGCCTTCTTCAAGGAACCATTGCTAACAAACTCAAAGTAATAATGGATAAGAAGAAAAGGCAAAGCTGTATCTTGCTTTTCTGTTAATTACTACTTATACCAGACAGTCTGTTTTAAGTCACAGGATGTGAAATTGATTTAGATTCTTTTGATGAAGCAGACATAACTGTTCACCACAAGCAGCTGGTGGCTTATTTTCTTAAAGCAAATAGTGCTCATCTTGGACTAAAAGGGTCCAAGCAACATCTAGAAAAACACCTATATTTTCTTTACTTTCAAAAGAAATCTCTTCATCAACTTCAACTTATTCAGAACACCACTGCCATGGTCCTCACTAGGAAATAGAACTACATTACACCTGTTCTGAAATCCTTATACTGGCTATCTGATTGACTTCAAAATGCTCCTTATCTATAAATCAGTGTGTGGCTCTCAGCCTTAATACATCTCTTGTGCCGTATTAATCTCAGAGAACCCTTAGGACATGTGGGACTGTCCCAAGAGTCTGAACAAAACACAGCGAAGCAGCCTTTGTAATCATGCAACACAGACCTGGAAGCCCCTACTCTGACCACTTTAGTCAAAGCTTAAAACTAAAATGCTTTCATTTTAGCTTGTAAATACCCTCCATTTTTATTGTTTACATTAGTTTAAAGTATAATTCAATTGTGAATCTAAATGTGGGAATGTTTTCTGTGTTCTTTTATGTTTATTTTCAGTTTATTTAAACTGCACTAGTTTACTTTTACGTTTTTAACTCTTGTGTTTCTTGCCTGTACTTTTGCACTATTTTTGCACTTTTGCATGTAACACTCAGCCAGCCAATCAGGAGGCATGGTATTGAATACAAAGAAAGTTGCCTTGACTTGCCTTGCCTTGAAGCAGTTAGTCAAGTGTTTATAATAATTTAAATATAAATAATGATAAAATTGTTAATTAAGTGTATTAATGTATGACCAATGTAAAACAAAAAAGAAAATCTCATCCACACATAAGATGTGAATCAGTGCGATTAGAAAAAAAATTGTGTTGATTCTCCTGAAATGTTGCTGTCAAAAATGAAATCTGTGTCCGGTTCTCCACATAACCCATCCACATCTTATTAGTGAAGAGACTGAGTTCACTGTAACCACTAAATTGTGAGATTAAATGGAATGCAGCAACAATAATAAGTGTTATTTTTTCACTCACACACGTAATAATAACAGACGTGAGTATGTGTCTGTGCTCCCAAGTTGCATCAACAACTTTAAGAATGTGGCCCTGCCATGTAATGTGAAATCTAGTATGAGCTAGCCGACACTTGTTTATGTTTGGTATAAGCACTATTCAACGCCCTTTGACCTACTTCAGAGCTCCTTCATACTTCAGTTGTTCAGAAATCACTGAGGGGATCAACATAAGATTAAAACAACAGATTAGTGAGTAAGCACATGAGGCTGTTGTCATTTACGTACTCTTTAGGGTGTGGTGGGCATGGACCGTTTGCTTCTAAATATTTTTAAATTAAACAAAAAATTCTTCTCCTAAACTGCAGAAGCGTTTTTCTCCAGTCTTATAAGGTTTAGATTATAATTGAAGTAAGATGCATGAAGGTGAGACTTAACATTTCCTGTTCAGCTAAAAAGGAAATTACATTTTTGTATGTTGAGACAACTGTAAGTCCTAGGAGTGTATATTTAATTCCAAGTCGACCATGTTATTAGGGCCCGAGCACTGACTGTGCGAAGGCCCTATTGTAATTGAAAGGTTTCTTATTATTAGGGCCCAAGCACTGACCGTGCGAAGGCCCTATTGTCATTGAAGGAATTCTTCTTTTTAAGGACCGAGCCAGCGACCGCTGGGAGGTCCCTTTTGTTTTTGCTATGTTTCTTATTCTTACCTATTATTTTTAGCCCCTTCGACTGCATTTTTGGAGGCTTTCCTGTGCTCGAAAAACTCATGAAGAGGTGCATGTCAGTCGTGGTGAAAAATTTCGTATTTTCTAGTTCTAGTTCTAGTTCTAGTTCTATTTTATTTGTATAGCGCCAATTCATAACAGAAGTTATCTCAGGACACTTTTGAAATAGAGCAGGTCTAGACCAAACTCCTTACATCATTATAACTATGAGCACTGCAAAATGGCCCCTCAGGGGCCCATAAACTCTACCACCCGGGGGTCCCATTCATCGATATGCATAAAAATCGGCACACACGTAGATCTTAACCAGCTGAACAAAAACTCCAATGGCCACCATAGCGCAAACCCAACAGGAAGCTGGCCATTTTGGATATAGCGGTCATTACTGGGGTTGTATTTGAACTAACTCCACCTAGGGAATTTAACGGATCGACTTCATATTTAATCAGCGCAATCTAAATACATTCATGGTTAAAAGCTGTGTAATTTACGACACTCCGTCGAGCGGCGTGCCCGTGGCAGGTGTCCAATTTCGACGATTCGCCATGAAAAAGGAAGTTGTCATTACGTTAGTGTACGTGGTCCAATCTCAACGAAACTTCACATGTTTGATAAAAGTCCCGCACTGAAAATGCCTACATGACAATATTCAGATATAGTGATAGCGCCACCTACTGGCAACAGGAAGTAACCGCTGCATGCTGATTTTGATCGTGAATTTTTCATGTTGTGGTCCGCCGTGTGACGCCGGGATGTGACGCGGCCGCAGAACACACCGACAAGCGCCGAGTGCGAGGGCCCATTCATCGCAGCTTTAATTATTATTACTATTTTAATATTTATTTTAATATATGGATTTTTTTATTGCCTTTAATTTATATTGACAGCTGAAGAGTGACAGGAAAGGGTGAGAGAGAGGGAACGACACACAGCAAAGAGCCACAGGTTGGAGTCTGGAGAGTTTTTTTTTCATTGTTCTCAAATGTATAACATACTCAAAATACGGTATGATATTTAGCACTCGAGTGGGACACAAGATGGAAATAGTGTTCATTTCTGGTCGACTGATCCATACATGTTGTCAAATGACAATTCAAATCTGATTTTCATCAGAAATTCTGATTCAAATCATGGCTATTGATTAGCAAAAAGAACAAATTTATCTCACTATATGACTGAAAGAGTTTCATCCAGAACACTGTCTTCATTTCCATTTGCAGCTGCTCTTCTGCTGGTGAGATGATGTAGATGAATGCAAATAAGACCATAAATCAAGTGACACAAAACAAGAACTACATGTCAGGAAATCACTGGGTTTAGCCATTAGGTATTTACAACTTTACCTGCATAACAAAAAAAGACATTCATACTCAACATGAAAACATGTAAAAACATTCCGGCTTCACATAGTTCATAGAAGAGCCGTGTATAGAATTCAAAGAAGCATAATATGGAATACTATAGGAGAAAAGGTAAGTGGATGTGAATGGGATGGGGGATAGGGTGAGGTGACTGGGGGAGGAATTGTAAATTTATGGCTAAAAGTGCCACATCATCACACAGAGCTGGTATTTCCTGCCAGAACTCCAGCCAGCTCAGGCCAGAGTTGAGTAAGCAGATGGCCAAGATACTACGAATTCTATCTGTACAAAACACAAACACATAAAGATTGTTTAGCCCTTTTTCCAACTGAAGCCAGACAGAACCTTGATATATGAAAATATTTATGTCATGTTTTTTGAGCAGAAGAGAAACTTCCAGCCCAATACAATGGATGCAGATGGAATTTAACTCATGGTACTGAAAGCATTGAAAAATTAACATTTTTCAAAAACTGAACAGCATCACCTGTTTTTCTCAGAAACAGTGCCCTGGTTACCCTTGACAATCCATAGACTTTGATAAGTTTATTTTTTGGATAATAAACTAAACTTCGGTAACACTTTATAATGAGTACACACTATTAAGCATTAGTTAAGCATGAATAAATAATGAATTCACCATTTATAACGCATGAATACACATTAGTATGTAGTTTATGAACACAGTTAAAAATGTTTTATTCATCATTGATAAGCACATTAGTTATGGATTAGTAAATACTGAATTCATCATTTATAAAGCATTATTCTGCTGTAAATAGTCATTACTATGTGGTTTATAATCACAGTTATAAATGTTTTACTCCTCTTTGTACTGTACATTTCTGCATGCACTTGCACATCCACTATTCAGACATGTATTAATGATTAGTGACTGTGTTAGCAGATGTTCTATAAAAACTCACAACAAATTCATTTTCTAATGATGGCCTATAAACAGTTGTGTATGTGTATGTGTCTTTGTTTGGTAGCACACATTATGGTTGAAAGCTAACGTTAGCTTGTCAGCAGCTGCAGGTGTTTGCTCTCGCTCCCCGACTAACGTTACTAGCCGGGCGAGGTGAGTGCCTAGCGGCGGCAGGTCGGCTTAGCCACCGCGGGCGGGTTGGTAACGTTAGTAACGTTAGTCAGGGAGCGAGGGCAAACACCTGCAGCTGCTGACAAGCTAACGTTAGCTTTCAACCATAATGTGTGCTACCAAACAAAGACACATACTCACCACTAGTGCCGCTGACGGCCGCCGACTCCAATGTGCTTTTCCATGCTCCCCTTGGCTGCACTGTCAGAAACTTCTGAAAGTTAACGTAAATATGACGTAACATCCCGCCTCTCACCGTCATCTCGTTGATGAGGTGCTGAGAGCGGGATTGCAAGCTCAATGTACACGTCCCAAACAGATAAGATCACAACAATAGCATGTCTTCATAAACCACCCTTGTTCGTCTTCATACAATATGTTGGGAAGTTGCAATAAATATCAATACAATATGTTCTATATCCCTTTGTGTTGTGTCTCTCCTTCATCTGTTAAGATAACTGAACATTTTGTGAGTCTCGAGGCATTGTCAGCCTTTATATCTCATTTGTAAATGCTTAATAAGCCATAGATAGTGCTCACTTTATATGGGCTCGTGCAAAATACTTAATTAACGAGTAGTAAGTGCTTTGTAACTGTGAATTCCTGCATTAATAACTGTTTATAGGCCATCATTAGAAAATGAATTTGTTGTGAGTTTTTATAGAACATCTGCTAACACAGTCACTAATCATTAATACATGTCTGAATAGTGGATGTGCAAGTGCATGCAGAAATGTACAGTACAAAGAGGAGTAAAACATTTATAACTGTGATTATAAACCACATAGTAATGACTATTTACAGCAGAATAATGCTTTATAAATGATGAATTCAGTATTTACTAATCCATAACTAATGTGCTTATCAATGATGAATAAAACATTTTTAACTGTGTTCATAAACTACATACTAATGTGTATTCATGCGTTATAAATGATGAATTCAGTATTTATTCATGCTTAACTAATGCTTTATAGTGTGTACTCATTATAAAGTGTTACCTAAACTTCAAATAACTTTAAATTTAGTGTTTTGTTTTTTTTTGTAATTCATCAAATGCTGAGATAGAAGCCTACTGAATCAGCCATAACATTATGACCACTGACAGGTGAAGTGAATAACACTGATTATCTTGTTATCATGGCACCTGTTAGTGGGTGGGATATATTAGGCAGCAAGTGAACACTTTGTCCTCAAAGTTGATGTCTTAGAAGCAGACAAAATGGGCAAGGATTTGAGATTTGGCTAGATGACTGGGCCAGAGCATCTCCAAAACTGCAGCTCTTGTGGGGTGTTCCCGGTCAGCAGTGGTCAGTACCTATCAAAAGTTGTCATAGGAAGGAAAAGTGGTGAACCAGCGATAGGGTCATGTAAAATAAAACATATAAATATACACTGAACAAAATTATAAACGCAACACTTTTGTTTTTGCCCCCATTCATCATGGGCTGAACTCAAAGATCTAAGACTTTCTCTATGTACACAAAAGGCCTGTTTCTCTCAAATATTGTTCACAAATCTGTCAAAATCTGTGTTAGTGAGCACTTCTCCTTTGCCGAGATAATCCATCCACCTCACAAGTGTGGCATATCATGATGCTGATCAGACAGCATGGGTATTGCACAGGCTCGCCACAATAAAAGGCCACTCGAAAAGTGTGCAGTTCCATCACACAGCACAATGCCACAGATGTTGCAAGTTTTGAGGGAGCGTGCAATTGGCATGCTGACGGCAGGAATGTCCATCAGAGCTGTTGCCTGTGAATTGAATGTTCATTTCTCTACCATAAGTCATCTCCAAAGGCGTTTCAGAGAATTTGGCAGTACATCCAACCAGCCTCACAACCGCAGACCACGTGTAATCACACCAGCCCAGGACCTCCACATCCAGCATCTTCACCTCCAAGATCGTCTGAGACCAGCCACCTGGACAGCTGCTGCAACAATCGTAGTGTGAGTTTGCTGATGTCAACGTTGGATCGAGTGGCCCATGGTGGCGGTGGGGTTATGGTATGGGCAGGCGTGTGTTATGGACAACGAACACAGGTGCATTTTATTGATGGCATTTTGAATGCACAGAGATACCATGACGAGATCCTGAGGCCCATTGTTGTGCCATTCATCCACGACCATCACCTCATGTTGCAGCATGATAATGCACGGCCCCATGTTGCAAGGATCTGTACACAATTCCTGGAAGCTGAAAACATCCCAGTTCTTGAATAGCCAGCATTCTCACCAGACATGTCACCCATTGAGCATGTTTGGGATGCTCTGGATCGGCGTGGTCTAGTGGTTAAGGGGTTGGACCGAGGATTGGAGGTTCGAATCCCACCCAAGATGCCCTTGAGCAAGGCACCTGGAATACCCCCCATGGCTCCCCAGCTTTAGCAGCTGTGGCGGCATCGCACATCGCAGCGGCCTCAGCAGCCGTAGTGGCTGCTTAAACGTAATATCGTTGTATCCTGTGCAATTACGTTGTATCCTGTGCAATGACAAATAAAGGCTTCTAAAAAATTCTAAAAAAAGGTATTCCAGGTCCTGCCAATATCCAGCAACTTCACACAGCCATTGAAGAGGAGTGGACCAACATTCCACAGGCCACAATCAACAACCTGATCAACTCTATGCGAAGGAGATGTGTTGCACTGCGTGAGGCAAATGGTGGTCACACCACTGACTGGTTTCCAGACCCCACCGGACCCCCCCAATACAGTGAAACTTCTCGAGTGGCCTTTTATTGTGGCCAGCCTAAGGCACACCTGTACAATACCCATGCTGTCTGACCACCATCTTAATGTGAGGTGGATGGATTATCTCTGCAAAGGAGAAGTGCTCACTAACACAGATTTTGAAAGATTTGTGAACAATATTTGAGAGAAATAGGCCTTTTGTGTACATAGAGAAAGTCTTAGATCTTTTAGTTCAGCTCATGATGAATGGGGGCAAAAACAAAAGTGTTGCGTTTATAATTTTGTTCAGTGTATATACACCCCTTAAAATCAAGAAGGCCTTGCAACTCCCCATGAAGCTTTGGTGACCCTAATGGGGGTCAGGACACCCAGGTTGGGAACCAGTGACTTAAACAATAATCTAAACTTTACTAAACAATTTCATTTAGTTTCTTGCTTTCTTGCTAGCCTAAGCCTATGTGAGTACAATGCTAGCAAAATTAGCTAACAACATACACATCTAGTGTATGCAAAGCATGCCATAAATGTTAAATTAAAAGAGAGCCAACCCTGATGAAGCTGTGGTGGAATCAGCACGGATCAGCTCGCCTGCTAGTGGGTTCAGAGAAAGTGCTGGGGCTTCTGTTTTTCTCACAGGGGGTTGTTTGTTGACTGCCCTATAAAAACAAAGGTCTCATGGGAATGGCAGCCATTTGGAGTTGGCTTGTCAGGCCCCATAAGAGGCCAACACACACAGGGACGAGCTGTTGATTTGGCAAAGCTCCCCATCTATACTGCTGAGGATAATGAGACAACACACACACACACACAGCAAGACCACATCCTCTTGCTACAGGAAGGACGAGACGCTCTGTGTACTTGTGTGTTTCCTCCATCATATGAGTTGATAATGTGATTTAGTGGTGCATATTCCATATTACTGGTTAATTTGGCACAGACCAAATCTGGTGTATTATTGTGTAACTGACTTATGGTAATTGAAAATTTAAATATATCTCATTACAAACCAGTTAAGTTGAACCATTGACCCTTCCTCCATTGCCACTGTCAAGCCAGTTGTACACAAGAAATTTAAACAGCAGGATGGCATTACATTTACTGAGCATAGCTCCAAAAAGAATGGATGGTATAGCACCTTTCTAGTCTTCTGACCACCCAAAGCGCTTTTACACTACGTGCCACATTCACCCTTTCACACATCTAACAGAAACTAACATTCATACACATTCACACACCAATGCACGGCATCGGGAGCAATTTGGGGTTCAGTGTCTTGCTCAAGGATACTTCGACATGTGGCACCAGGAGCCGGGGATCGAACCCACAAGGAACGACCCACTCTTCCACTGAGCCACAGCCGCCCTATAAAGAACGCTCCATGGACTCTCCATGAGCTTTCTTTTAGCACATGCTAGCTTAAAGGCTAGGATAATTACTGTTTAGTTTAGACACACACACACCCACTTAGACAGACACACACACACACACACACACACACACACACACACACACACCTTGTTAACTTGTTCTTCTCTAACTGCTCACTGATATGTCATCAGCCAACATTGAAATATCAGTCTCACCACTTTACAGTTTGAGGTGTTGACTGTTTGCCACTTACTGCTGCCATGCTGATTCTTCACCACCTCCAAAATAAAATGGTAATAATCTCAGATGCACTGCTCACTGCAAAACACTTAACTCCTTTCCACTGTCCATATAAGATAAGATAAGCTTTTATTGATTCTCAGAGGGCAAATTGAGGTGTTGCAGAAGCACAAGGACATAAATATGATACACAAAGTAAAGTAAAATATAAATAATAAGAAGTATATCATATGAAATATGAATACAAAAATGAATAAATGTAAAAACTATACAATAGTAATTAAACCCAATTACAAGGCAAGCAGTAGACATACAGTACCCATGTACTGAAGTGACAAACAATTGTGGTGTGATTAGTAGCAGCAAAGCCAGTATATTATATATTATGTCCATCCATCTACTATAACAGCATACAACAGAATAATATACTGTATATATGATTAAGAAATGATGGTTAGTCTTTGTGTTAATAGTAATATAATAAACATATGGTATATTATGTAATAAGACCTACCAACATAATGTAGTTCAATATTGGATTGGATATGACCCAATTTTTTGACTTGTTAAATACTGGTTAAGCTACCTTTAAATCACTTACTCTTATGTATTAAATTGTAAATTATTATATTAATTTCAATATAAATATGAATCGTACTTGGTCAGATAGAAAATTAGCCAAAGCTCACCTGAAGCTATGAACTGTAAATAGTAATCAAACTTTTCTTAAAAAAACAAATAAAATGGTTAATAAAGAACAGATTCCTTTTTTCTTAACTTCTGTAGTTATGGCACGTTTTTTTAATGGACAGTGTTAATGTAAGCTACTTAAGATCCCATTTATCTAAATTCTTTTCTGGAGAATAATTACACATTATCAACTGTAAATTCAAATATTGGTTTCCCTAAAAATAGATGGATGGAGCGCCCTACCCTTAGGCTGGCCTGGAAAAGCCTATATTTAGTCAGAGAGACAAAACCCGGTGAAAAAATCAGTCACTTCTGGTCGCTGTGAGTTGACAGAAATAACTGAAGACAACCCAAATGAGCATACCAATATCTTTATCAGCTCCTTGAACAGCTAACGTTAGTTTTTAGTGAAAACACCAAACTGAAACTGGAAAAGTGGCAGGGTGGGAAAAAAATCGGTGCTCATCTAGGTTAAAGACATCTCTAAAGAGTGTCCACACCCAGAAACACCCCTGCTAAAACTTTAGAATTCAGCTTTCCCATTCAGGGTTGGGTCATTGGAAAAAGAGTGAGGGCCTCATTATCTGCCTTTCCTCTTATAATAAGGATGAGAGGTGTCTTATTCTCTCATCTTGAATGGCTCCTGCCCATTTGAACGTGTGCTTGAATGGCACACAGTAGAAACATGCTTTTGCTTGTTAGGCGGTTAGCAAGAGGGGGTGTCAGGAGTGGTGCAGATTTTCTTGGTGGATTGTCGAGTATTCAATTCAATTCAATTCAATTTTATTTGTATAGCGCCAATTCATAACAGAAGTTATCTCAGGACACTTTTCAAATAGAGCAGGTCTAGACCGAACTCTTTATAACAGTAGTATATCAAATCCAACTCGGTTGTTTGATTCTGATTCTTATCAAATCCTGGTTCTGATTCCTGTCAATACATTTGAATAAGAAAAGAAACCAACCAAAGTATGTTGAAAGGAAAATCAATTTTATTTCCAGCAAATGTGGGTTGCCATAAACATGTTTTTTTTTGTCTTTTTTGATAGCAAAAATAAATGTTATAAACAATGGTAGATTATTATCAACTGGGCAAAATGTCCAACTGCCCTAGAACCTAAGGAGCCCTGACAGCTGAAAGCTCAAGGTTTCCTGTTTTTGTGGTCATTTAATTAAATGTGATGTGTAATTCTGAAACACAGTATGAACTAATATATGAAGAGCCTTGTCGGTAATGACAACAAAGCAGAATCATTGTCATGTAAGAATGAGATTGAATGAAATTATAACTAGACGGTAGTTGTAGAAGCAATATAAAATGCTTATCTGATGGGAAGAATGTTGACTACAGTTGATTATTATCCTAATGAGAGCACTGTGAGTCATCACTGAAGGGTAACCAGGCATGTGAGGCAAGTTTGTGCAACACATTGAAGCAGCAGAGGATTTGGGTGTTGGCCTTTTGTCTGGCTGTCTAGGTGTAGTTCTGAAGGTGGGGGTTGATGTCAGAGACTTGTCCACATTGGTGGCAGAATCAAGATTAGAATTAGAAACTTAATTTGAGGTAGCTATTTGGCTGATGAAGGCACTTAACACACTGAAAAACCCTACCCATATATCCCAGACTTGCTCTGAAATATTTTCCAAAGTCAAAAGAGCAATATTGAGCCCTCTATAGTAGGTTAAAATATGACTGACATCACTTAAAGCTAAGGATATTATGAGGGTGAAGCAGAGTCTCAAAGGGTATTTTCATCAATGGCTAAGTACCCCTTCACCATACAGGCCTCTCAAATCTGAACAATAGCACAAGTTGGCATTCACATTTGTTGTATTGTGATAAGCTAATTAATTTAAACTAATTATTCCTACTTCATGAAAATATACAAAATAATTATAACAGCAATAGTTGAAGATTATATATATGAGATTTAAGCAGCAAAAACAATTCTATATATAAAGATATGGTGTCACACTCCCTCTGCCTGTGTTGCTATTGCAGCCTCTGTGGTTTATTTACATAGCCAGTTTGCTCCGTGTGCAGCTAAGTAGAGTGACTGAAACTGCTGTTTCTATTATCTACTTCAGTAAATTATTGATTTATTTCCACCAAAGTTTGTGATTGTTGGAACGATATAAAACCAACTGTTTTGGTGAGTTTTATTTTGTTCCTGTCCACTTAGAATTAAGTTATGATGTCCTTCCTGTATTGTGTGTATCGAAGTGTCCTTGAACAAAACACTGAACCCCAAATTGCTCCTGATGCTGTGCATTGGTGTATGAGTGTGTATGAATGATTAATTTCTGTTCTGGTGAGCAGTTGGCACTGCCATCAGTGTATGAATGTGTGTGAATGGGGTGAGTGTGGCATGTAGTGTACAGTGCATTAGTGGTCGAAAGACTAGAAAGGCGCTATATAAGTACAGTCCATTTACCATTTACTATTTAGCAGCTCACCATCCAAGTTAATAATTCACACACAATAAATAGGAAAATAAAGTATACTAGCTATATAAGCTATACATAGTATATAAAACACAAGGTTGTATAACAAAATAAGAGTCTGGAGTTCCTTCATGCTACACACAATCTTTTTTAAAATTAAAACAAACAAATATATATGGTTATTTATAGACATACACATATACACTCACCTTTGCATTTCTCATCATCAAGTCTGTAAAAACTACAGGTTATGAACTTCTTTTTTAAAATACAAAAATGTATTATTGGTATCGGCCATGAGAAGCATTTAATTATCAGTTATTGTATTGGCGGAAAAAAATCCATATTGTGCATCCCTAAAACTAATTAATGACTACTAACTAACAATGCAAAGAGAGAGGAAGAACTGATGGGGCAAATTACTCTAGTGCTCCAGATGGTTAGCCTGTTGAGCCATCCAGACCCTCAGGCCTACTGCAGCTATACTAAACCAATCTAAAGCACTTTACCCACATCTGTGTCTGTGTCAATAATGCTGGAGTTATTGTCTGAATAGACATATGATCAGACAGAGTTAATCATAGAGGTCAGCATGGCCTCGGCCAGCCAGGAGAGCGAAACCAGTGTGTATCTACTGTATGTTGTTGTTTAATTAAAAGTAAAATAACAATGTTTTATCAAGCCTTTCACAATAGTTAAACATTACACAATTAATGGCTCCATGTAGAGACTTTTCCTTCTTTCACAAACTTCTAATTTAGAGAACACAGACACACGCACACACAGAGGTGCAGACCATTTTACACTTTAATGTAAGACAATCAAAACTCTTCCCTTAAATATACATAGTTGGTATTGAGGAGGTCTATAACAAAGAGGGGGAGAAGTTGTTCCTTAAGATTTCTAAACTAAGCAAAATTCAAGCCTCAGGGGGTGAAATGAAGAACTAGATCTGATTTTTTTCTTTAGATTACGTTTGTTCTTAAAGAAACATTTTATTTGTTCTAAAAATAAACTGTTTTTGACAATGATATGGATTTTATATGGATGGGAGGGAAGTTTTGTGGTAAATTAGAAACAAGGCCTGCTTTTTCTTCATAACAAAAAGAGGCTTGTTTCAGCCACTTTTGTGCCTGTTCTTGACTGTGGGGAGGTACTGCATTTGAATGCTTTCTCTCAGCATGTGATTTGAGAAAGCACAGTAAGGCTCTCACACATTACTGTTCTTTGTACACTTGAGTCAGCAGGTCCTGCTTGCCATTGATGTACAGTTATCTATATGCCAGTTTTTAGTTACATCACCTTTTCTCTGTAAATAAATATATTACAGGTCTGCTCCCTGGACTCATTTTTATCAACAGGTCCCAAAGCTGCAGAAACTGTGTGCTCTCTTCTGGCTGCTGATTGGGGTATTTAAGGATCAGGATGTGTTAGTCTGTAATTACAGCTAGTGTCATTATTATAAAATTTGTTAAATGAAGTATAAAATAGAATAAAAAATGTTGATGTAATATAAAATGCTAAGAAAAATATATAAAATGATAAAATAAAATTGTAATGATAATAATATCATTATTATTATATTAATGTTTTATACATATATAACAGGAAATGAATGAGAGAGATGAGAAAATGCAAAAAATATTGGTCTTGAACTCGAGACCATGTTAGTGCATGGTCAAACAGCAATGCCACAAGGACAGTGCAGGTAATCATTATTTGATGGGGCATTTTTTGGGGGCATGTCGAAGTGTCCTTGAGTGTATGACTGTTTGTGAATGCTTAGTTTCCGTTCCGGTGAGCAGTTGGCACCTTGTATGAATGTGTGTGAATGGGGTGAGTGTGGCATGTAGTGTACAGTGGTCGTTGAGTGGTCGAAAGACTAGAAAGGCTATAAAAGTCCAGTCCATTTACCATTTACATTGGTGTTGGACCTCAGAAATTCTCTCAGTTGTTCTCTAAATATGTTCCAGAAACACTGGTAACTATCAGTGTTTCTGGAACATATTTAGAGCATAGTCTTGCAATCATTGCATAATTCATTTAAAGTTTAAGCCTGGGTTTAAACAGATGTTTTTAAAGGTGACTCATGATGGATCTGCCTCTGGCAGAAAGTAGATGCCTTTGGTAGAGATTTAGGACCATTACAAAACTATTCTGTTAAGCAACATTTCATGGCAGCTTAGTGAGTTTAGAGTTGTGAAACATTAATGATAGTGACTCATTATCAAACTATAAGAGGACAAATGGTAAAGATTAGCTCAATCAAGAGTCTGCAGTGTTTCCAGGTCAAATATTAACATTCCACCATGTCTATCTAACACTGTTTGATATTTATCATACATCCATGAGGACAAAATGTTCACTTCCTGCCTGATATATCCCACCCACTAATTCTAATATCACTGATATTATATTATTATTAATATTATTATTACTACAGTTACTTTTATTACTTATGTCACTGCTCATTGTCCCCCATCATTGTTGTCATCGTTGTCATCTTCTTCTTCATGTTCATCAGCATCAGTCACTACTATTAGTGTAGTAGTAGTAGTGTAGTTGCTGTGCATGCGTCTGTCTGTCTCTCTCTCTCTCTCTCTCTCTCTCTCTCTCACCCCAACTGGTCAAGACAGACGACCACCCACCTAGAGCCGAAGGAGGTGGTACTGTTGGGTCTCTGTAAATAATAAATAAATAAATTTATATTATAAGAAGTTCGGTCTAGACCTGCTCTATTTGAAAAGTGTCCTGAGCTAACTTCTGTTATGAATTGGCGCTATACAAATAAAATTGAATTGAATTGAATTGAATTGAATTGAACCCACTCACAGGTGTCATGATAATGACATAATCAGTGTTATTCACTTCACCAATCAGTGGTCATAATGTCATGGCTGATCGGTGTATATTCATTTATAAAATGTCATAGTTCAAGTTAAATACTTTAATTTTTCCAACAGAAACTTGAACTGGGCTGTTCAAATGTGGTTTGACACTCAGATCACAGCTTTGTACAGTTTCAGCTTGTCAGCAGTAACCACATGTTCTTTATGTATCTAACTTATCAATTCTAGTGTAATGTGGCATTAAAAAGCGATCACTGCAGGACTTCTTCAAATGCCACTTCTTCATTTTTATCTTGTTTCTCAGTAATGTGAAGTGTTACATTGCAAAAAAACAACATAACAGTTGTGGATGTTAAATGAAAAGTACAAAGTCAGGTGTCAACTGTTGAGATACAAAATTCAACATCCTATCTGTTTTAATATTCCGTCAAGTCAAAATGAAGACTAATTTTTTGACTGTGTCTCTGGCTGATGCTAAATTAGATTAGATTGACTCTCTCAAGGAAATTGGGTCATTACAAAATACTAAAAGACATAAAACATTTAGTTCTATTTTTGTGAATTATATATTAAGGCGGACAGGCTGTGTTGACAGTTTGGTATTTTTCTGCCTAGAAGTGTGCAGTGCCACTGTAGCCTCGTGGACAGTAGTATAGTACAGACTGATAGAAATGACAGCCAATGAAATCAGCTCATTTCATTGCTTTAAAAGCAGCACACTTCTTACCACAGTGGACTGATACTTAATTACAAGATACGATGATAAGTTAAGATAAGACCTTTATTGATCCCTCATATTGGGATGTTATAGCAGCACAAAGACAGAAAAAAGATAAATAGAGAATAATGGAGAACCTAGCAAATAAACAATTAAAAGGTAGAATAAGATAAAAATAATAATATAAAAATTTAGTTACAATGAGAACTCAGAATTACAATATAAAATAGGCAATATGGGGCGCCCGGATATTCAAAATTCAAAATTCAAAATTCAAAATTCAAAATGGGCTTTATTGGCATGAACGTTTTTTTTAAAAACAATATTGCCAAAGCAAAGTATTCAAATACAATACAATAAATCAAAGATATATACATTATGAACATTATATTAGTTATATACAGTGTGTGTGTGTGTGTGTGTGTGTGTGTGTGTGTGTGTGTGTGTCTGTGTGTGCGTGTGCCTCAATCACTCACTGTCCCTCAGGTTGTGGCATGTTAATATACACTGGGCAGCAAGGTGTGCCTGCTCTCCTTCTCAGCTTCATTGCCTGGCCTGTGGTGCTGCAACGTTTGGACAGCACTTTCTTAGAAGGAAAAAGCTTGTAGGTGTCCAGGAATTTCCCGTTTGAGTCAGCCAGCAGGACTACTTGTGGGGCTTGTTCTTCAGGCTGAGTGGAAGGCAGCTGGGATGGACAGAGTTGGCTGTTGGGAGCTGGCTGTGTGGGTGTTGGTAGGGTGAGGCAGAGATGGTGGGACAGAGACAAGGCAGGGGTTTGGAAGACTAGCAGGGAGAGTCTGTGTCTCTGTCTCTGTAGTTGTCTTTGTGGGGACTGTTGAGAGTTGGTCTGTCAGGTGTCGGACTTGCCTGGTGAAGTTCCTTTCTCTGTTCTCAGCATCCTCCTTCACTTTGGCTAACTGAGCCCGGAGCACACTGTTCTCCTGTTTTAGTGCCTCTACACTTCCTCTTAGCTCAGATGTCGAGGCCTGGTTGTCTCTCTCGAGCTGCTGGAGCTCCTCTTGAAGCTGCTGCATAATGTTGTCTAGGGTGGCAGACAGCCTGGCCTGGGTCAGCTCTTTGAATGCCGCAAAGTCCAGCTCCAGCAGGGCCATACTCTCCTTCAGCTGGTTTGTGGAGCTGGCAGGTGTGGGAGGGGCAGATATGGACAAGGTGGTGGGGTTCTCTGTTGGGCTCTCATCATCTTCACTGTCACACGGAACATTGCACCTCAGCTTTGATCAGGGGGAAAACTTCTTCAAAGGATTTCAAGTTTGCTTCGCCCCCCTGGACCATCACCTTTCCCTTTGTGTAGTAGGTGATGGTGAGCAGGGGGTCATCCTTGTTCATGTGTTTATCCTTACAAATCTTCAATCGGCCTCCTGAACCGATGCCCTCACTGGAGATGTAAGGATATTTCTTGCATAGACTTTCCTTCCAGATGTATATGGAGTCTGTTATCTTCTTTAGTCTGGTTCCTCCTTAGAAATGTTCTACACTGTGGCAGGTGGTAGCTTACAGCAGTTGATACACAGCTGCCAGCTAGCTTTTGACAGTCAGCTGGTTGTTTTCATTTAAAAAATATATCCAAAAATGGTATTTTCTTTCTTCTGTTTTGCTGATAAAGTATTTACCTTTTCTTCTTTTCTGAGTACTTTTTGAAGAAAATTTGATGTTTTTTTTGCAAAATGTCCCACTGTTTAGGTCCATGTTTGAGATGAATTCAGGAGCACATTTTTCATGCAGCCTTCTCTCTTGGAGCTCTTAGACTCTCGGATAGCTCACCTGGTAGCGCTGGCGCCCCATGTACAAGGACTGAGTCCTTACTGCAGCAGCCCAGGGCTCAAATCTGACCTGCGGCCCTTTGCTGCGTGTCATCCCTTCTCTCTGCCCCCCTTTCCTGTCTATCTTCAGCTGTCACTATCAATTAAAGGCAATGAAAGCCCAAGAATACTATATTAAAAAATAGATAAAATAAATTCAATCAGTCAATTGCAGTACACATACAGTAACATAACTGGTGTTGTACTTAAACTGTAAAACTAGCATAGTGGTGTCATTAGTTGCCAAGTATAGTATATAGTACTGATAAGTAACATGATACAGTCAGCTATAAAATTGTACACCAGGATATCATAATGGTAGATACACGCTTTATTAGTCCCAGTGGGAAATTTTACTGTTAAAGCAGCTTAGAGCAAACAATAAGAATAGTTTAAAGTGGGCCATTTTTTATGTACATATATATACATGTGCCATTATAATTGTGCAGTGGTGGCCAAGTAATGCAAAATTTAATGCAAGAAAAAAATTATGGACACCTCAAAGGGCATTATCTCACTTACACCATGGTCACATGCAAAAGAAAACAAAACAAGATCATTCATTTATATTTTCATGCATACGTTTTTATGCAATGGAAATATTTTTCACTATTCCAGTAAGTAGGACAAACCATAAGCTACGTTTACACTGCAGGCAAAAGTGTCCCAAGTCTTATGCTCATACAGTATATGAGTCAGATCTGTTTTTTATGACAGTGTGAACAGCACAAAACCCATGGAATCTGATCTTTTCAATTCATATTTGAGCACATTTATATGTGGTCCTAAATAAGATACAGATCTGTCATGACTGTGACTGTTATGTCACTCTATATCGATATTTGTCAATTTTGCACTGGTGAGAGTAACTTGGTGAATACATACATGGAAGACAGCTGTGATGGATGTAGCCAGTCGATGGCCAGTGACATGTTAGAACTCATTAGTATTTGGGGTGACACTTTTATTCAAGCAAAACTTTAGGGATTGTATAACTGGTCTTTGTTTGCTTCAACTCTGCATCCCCACCCCTCTGTACAAAAGTAGCAGCCATTGCTTTAGGCAAAGCCATAATTAGAAATTTGACTCTTTTCCTCATCCTCGGCCTTGTTATCAGCTGCTCACAAATATATTGGCTTCCACTTACCCTCCATGCAAGTGCACAAATGAGGTAAGGGGAGGGTGCAGGTGACAGATTGGAATGTAAAAAAGATATTACTTTTTTTTCATTCAATTTATTTTAGCACAATAATTAGAATGGTGAACAATTTCAAGAAGGAGTCCTATATCAGGAATTGATGGACTCTACTGCCAATCAGAGTTGAGTATTAATCCACACCATGGTGTTCTGTTTACCCGATTCAAATTTTTGTGTTTACTTTGTTTTGTATAAAAAATAATTCGCTATCTACTGCAATTTTTGCAGTAACTTTGGAAAACTGTTGCAAAAAGATGATATACATAGAAGTAGTGGATGCAGACACTGAGAGAGAACTATTGTGGACAGGCTGTGATATAGGGTTAAATAAAACACACTGTCCCCTACAGTACTCCTTATTATTTGCACTGGGAAACATGGAGTTAAAATTATGTGAAGTAGTTACTTTACAACACTTCTGGTACTGAAACACAATTTTGGAATTATTCAATTTAATTCAATTAAATTTTATTTGTATAGCGCCAATTCATAACAGAAGGTATCGCAGGACACTTTTCAAATAGAGCAGGTCTAGTCCGAACTCTTTAAAACATTATTTACAGAGACCCAACAGTACCACCATGAGCAAGCACTTGGCGACAAGGGCAAGGAAAAACTGCCTAGGACAGATCCTTCGGCTCTAGGTGGGTGGTTGTCTGTCTCGACCAGTTGGGGTGAGAGAGAGAGAGAGAGACAGAGAGAGAGAGAGAGTGAGAGAGACAGACAGACAGGTGCACAGCAACAATAGTATTGGCAATGGCAATCTAGCAGGACCATGGCAGGAGGCTCCACCAGGATCGATAAGAACCTGCGAGACAAGAAAACACAAGAAATCCGGGGAAGAAGTGAAGTTAGTAACATGCATTAATAAGACATGAATGAGTGCAGAAAGAGAGAGGAAGAGAGGAGCTCATTGCACCATGGGAAATCCCTCAATAGTCTAGGCCTATAGCAGCATACCTAAGGGATGGTTCAGGACTCACCTGATCCAGCCCTAACTATAAGCTTTATCAAAGAGGAATGTCTTAAGCCTACTCTTGAATGTGGTGAGGGTGTCTGCCTCCCGATCCACAACTGGAAGCTGGTTCCATAGGAGAGGAGCTTGGTAAATGAAGGCTCTGGCTCCTGTTCTACTTTTAGAGACTATAGGAACCACAAGAAGCCCAGCATTCAGAGAAAGTAGTGTTCTAGAGGGGTAATAAGGTACTATGAGCTCTTTAAGATATGAAGGGGCCTGACCATGAAGAGCTTTATAGGTGAGGAGGAGGGTTTATAAATTCTATTCTACATTTTACAGGGAGCCAATGCAGAGAAGCTAGTAAAAGAGAGATGTGATCTCTTTTTCTAGTTCCTGTCAGTACTCGTGCTGCAGCGTTCTGAATTAATTGGAGCGTTTTAATGGACTTATTGGGGCAACCTGATAATAAAGTGTTGCAGTAATCCAGCCTTGAAGTAACAAATGCATGGATTAGCTTTTCTGCATCTGTCTGAGATAGGATGTGTCTAATTTTTTTTATATTAGGGTATAAAAAAGGAGGTCTGCTTTATGTGGGAGTTAAATGACAAATCCTGATCAAAGATAACTCCAAGATTCCTGACAGTGGTGCTAGAGGCCAAGGTAATGCCATCTAGAGTAACCATATCTTTAGACAGTGAGTCTCTAAGGTTTTTGGGGCCAAGAACAAGAATTTTGTTTAACATCAGAAAATTGCAGCTCATCCATAATTTTATGTCCTTAAGACATGTTTGTAATTTAGATAACTGATTCATTTCATCGTGCTTGATCGATAGATATAACTGCGTATCATCTGCATAACAGTGAAAGTTAATGGAGTGATTCCTAATAATGTTGCCTAAAGGGAGCATATATAAAGTAAATAGTATAGGTCCAAGTGCAGAACCTTGTGGAACTCCATGACTAACTGTAGTATTTATTGAAGATTCATCGTTAACATGTACAAACTGCGAACGATCTGATAAATATGACTTAAACCAGCTTTAATGCCAGTTTGATGCTCAAGTCTCTGCAAAAGAATATTATGGCCAATGGTGTCAAATGCAGCTCCAAGATCTAATAATACAAGTACAGAGACAAGTCCATTGTCTGAAGCAATCAAAAGGTCATTATTAACTTTAAGCAGAGTTGTCTCTGTGCTGTGATGAACTCTAAAACCTGACTGAAAATCCTCAAATAAACTATTGTTATGTAAAAAGTCACACAACTGTTTGGCGACTACTTTCTCCAGAATCTTAGAGAGGAAGGGGAGGTTAGAAATCGGTCTATAATTGGCTAAAACCCCTGGGTCAAGAGTGGGCTTTTTAAGAAGGGGTTTAATTACAGCTGCTTTAAAGGACTGTGATACATATCCTGATAATAAAGAAAGGTTAATCATATCCAGTAAAGAAGTGCCAATTAAGGGAACAACTTCTTTAAGCAGCCTAGTTGGGATCGGGTCTAATAGACAGGTTGATGGCTTCGATGAAGAAATTATTGAAGTTAACTGATGAAGATCGATTGCAGAAAAACAGTCTAAATATATATCTGAGTTTACATTAGTAAAAGTCCCTGAACTTGGAGAGCCACTAATAACTGTTGATGGCAGTTGGTGATTAATTTTCTCTCTAATAGTGATAATTTTATAATAAAAGAAGCTCATGAAGTCATTGCTACTTAAGATGGGGAAGATTGTTCAGAAAAGTCTGTAGATCTAAATAAAATGTTCAGTACAGAAAATCTGTATTTCTGGCAAATCAGAGGATAGTTAGTTATACAGCAGTAATACTCATTCTCAAGATTATTGTTTGACCATTAGTTCCTCACTGGTCATCTAAATATGACCTCAAATGATATACAAATTGTATTTGTGTTGGTTTACTTGGCTTATAAATAAGCTTTTAATGACTCTTTTTCTACCTGAGATATTCTTCAACCAGCCCAGGTAGCAGATGTCATCTCGGGAGTGATTCATCAACTGGACTTTGTTACCAGTGCTGCTTTTTGAATCCTAATAAGTTAGGAATTATCATCAGCTAAGATTTGAATCATCTACAATATCACAGGCCTCTCATTTAGCATTAACTTTTTTAACTTCTAACTTCTGGTAAAGAATAAATTAATCAAACCCAAAAAAGAAAAACAGGTCTATAAACTTTAAGCATCAGTTGTCTGACGGCTGTTTGACTTGTCTAACACCTCTGCTCTGGGTAGCATTCCGGCTTCTTCAACCAGTCTATTTTGGAGTACTGGGAGAAGGATGGGCTTTGTTGTATTTGTTGTTGGTTTCTGCCGTTGTTATGCTGTAAACTATCCCGTGGACATTCCTGGGGTGCATATCGCTTCTTCTTCCTCTGGACAACTTGTGCTTTCAGTCATAAGCCAACACTAGCTCTGTGCTAGCACTCTTCAAACAAGCTCAGTAGTTTATAACTGACAATAAATTGGATTCCCTCTGCCTCACTGAAACCTGCACAAACCCCTTGACTATTTCTCACTAAACCAGAGCACTCCCACAGGATTCACATACATTGATCAACCTCGTCCGGAGGGGTGGAGAGGTGGTGTTGCTGCCATTTACAGAAAGGACATTAAAACAACCACCATCTTCATTCCTGCTGCTCATTCTTTTGAACACCTCACCTTCAAACTTACTCACTTCCCTGCTCACAGCTGTTATCTTCCGCCTCCCTAAGCCAAACCTGGAACTGCAATGCTTCAGCTTCACTCAACACATTGACTTCCCCACCCACATCCTGGACCTGGTCTGCTCCACCGGTCTCACAATACATCAACTCTCCAGCCTCAACCTCAACATCTCTGACTACCCGCCAATCACTATGGTCACACCCATCCCCAAAGACAAACTTGAAAGACTGTGCAAGAAAACTGGTCTAACAGTGCATCTCCAATCCTACAATGATTACCTACAGCAATACAAAGACACTCTCACCACTGCCCAATCCACCTACTACTCACATCTTACACACTCCAGCTCTACCAACCTCAAGGCTCTCTTTTCCACCATAAACACATTTCTCAAGCCCTGTGACAACACCTCCAGTTCCTTCACAGTGGACAAGTGTAACCCTTTCCTCTCATTCTTCCAAACAGAAATCAATACAATCTACAGCAACCTGACCACCTCCCCAGCCCTCTTCACCTCCCCATCTAACTCACCTAACCTCTCCTTACTACTCAGCCCGTCTCAGATTTCCCCTGTTTCTCCCATGATTCTCCCATGAAGCTCTCCAACTTCATGGTAGGAATAAAAAGCTCCACTTGCAGCTTGGATGCCATCCCATACAATCTTGTTAAGGAATGTTTCCCAGTCACCTCTTCCCTCAGCACTGGTTCCCCAAACACAAACAGGCTGCTGTCACTCCCATCCTTAAAAATCCTTGTCCCAACACCATGAGCAAAAAAATGATCCAATTTAAAGTCCTTCTCTTCAATCACAAAGCCCTCCACAACCAGGCCTACCTCACAGATCTGCTCCACCGGCAGACTCCTTCCCAAAGCCTCCACTCTTACGACGCCAACCTCCTGTCTCCACCACTGAGGACTGAGCATCGTACCTGGGGCGACATTACATTCCCCATAGCTGCCCCCTCCCTCTGCAACTCTCCCCAAACACATCTGAGACTGTATTGATCTATTCACTTTCAAATCACTGATCAAAACCAACCTCTTCAGAACTGCTTTTAATGTTTGACTAATTGTTGAGTGTTGTACATATATATGTATATATATTTAGTGTGTTGTTTCTATTACCTATTTTTTAACCTATGTCTTTGAGTACCTAGAGAAGCGCTCTATAAATAAAATGTATTATTATTAGGGCCCGAGCACTTTTTATTAGTGCTGTCAAATGATTAAAATATTTCCTCGCGATTAATCGCATTAATATCATAGTTAACTCGCAATTAATCGCAATTAATCACACATTTTTATCTATTCTAAATGTCCCTTGATTTCTTTTTGTCCCATTATTTTTTCTCATTTTAATGCTCTTATCAACATGGAAAAGTGGATCGGCTAGCTTTGTGCAAAGTTGTTTTTATTGAAAAATCATCCATTATAGCCTGGCTTTGACGAGGGGGCGGAGAATTCGCATCAGCTGTGTGCTTGGCCATCAAGTGGTATTTCAGACTGGACGTGCTGCGATGATAGCTCAGTTCACAACGACAAAACACACAGATCACTTTGGTCTTGTCAATGGAACCATTTGGCAACTTTTTAAAAGTAAACTTTCCATTCAGAATATTATTGGCATCCATTTCGGCGTCTTGCACTCGCCATCCACTCAAAATCTAACGTCTACTCTTAATCAAGTGTGTGCTGCGTGCCTGTTGTTTTGTTTCCGGTCTAGCTAGTTCTGGTGTGGTGTTGTAGTTTTTCTAATGTTACTAGTTGTTGCAACAGCATGTGAAAAAACCTACAAAGTGTGCTAGGCCAAAAATAATGCAAATCTTGCGTAAAAAAAATGTACGCCGTTAAAATGGGTTTGCGTTAACGCTGTTAATAACGCGTTTAACTGACAGCACTACTTATTATAGTGCCAAATTAATCACATTTTTAGGGACTGCAACATGCTATAAAACTCATGAAACACAGCACACATGTCAGTCGTGGCAAAAGATTTCGTATTTTCTAGGGGTCCACTATGAGCATGGCAAAATGGCCCCTCAGGGGCCCATAAACTGTATGGGGCCCCTTTCACCGATATGCATAAAAATCGGCACATGTGTAGATCTTATCCTGACGTACAAAAAATCTGTGGGAGCCATATCCCAAACCCAAATGGAAGTCAGCCATTTTAGATTTAGCGGCCATTTCTGGCGATTCTGGCGATAATTGTATTATACCAAACTCCTCCTTGGGAATTTATCGGATCAACCTTAAATTTAGTCAGTCGACTCTAAACACAATCACGATTAAAACTTGTGCTATTAGTGACTTTTCGTCAGAGTGCCTGTCTGTGGCATGGTGCCAAGTTCTGATGTTTCGCCATGAAACAGGAAATTGTCATAACTTCAGTGTACTTTGCCTTCAGATCACCTAGTGGTGAAAGGAAATGTAATTTTTTATACTTCCATGTTCTACTCCTGCACGTTGATGAGATCCAGCTAAAATTTTGTCAGAAAATGCAAAACATGTTGTTAATGATATTTCATGATTGTGGTGAGTTTTTGTTAAAGGCCGTGTCCATGGCATGGCATCAAAGTACCACCAGAACACATGAATTTGCTATAACTTGAGTGTAGATTGTCAATACAGCTCCAAACTTCACTTGAACTTCACAAGAGTCCCGCCTGAACACGTCTATGGGATAATATTCAGTAATAGTAATAGCGCCACCTAGTGGTAAAAATAAAATGTAATGTTTATACTTTTATGTATTTCTTCCAGCAGATTGATCAGATCCAGCTAAAAATATGTCAGAACTCCCTTTATGATGATGATGATGATGATGATGACATCTTATGAATCTTAAGAATTTTCGTAGAACCGCATTGCCATGGCGATGCGGCGAAAATCAGCTTTTGGGTTAACATTTCAATCAATCAATTCGATCAACTTTAAAATTGATCAGTACAGTTAAAAAATATTGCTGATTAAAATTTGTGCTATTTGTGCCTCTACATTGAAGGGCGTGTTCGTGGCATGGCGTTGAAGTCGGACATTTTGAATTTTGCTGTAATTTTTGGCCATTTTCGCGTTGTATTTGAACAAACTCGTCCTAGGGAATATATAGGATCAACTTCAAAATTGAACATTACAGTCAAAAAATAATTGCTGATTAAATGTTGTGCTATTTGTGACTGTACGTCTGTGGCGTGGCATGGAAGTCGGATATTTTGAATTTTGCAGTTTCTGCAATTTCCACCTCCTAGGGAATTTATTGGATCAATTTCAAAATTGCAGATGAAAAGTTGTGCTATTTGTGACTCTATGTCAAACGGCGTGCCCGTGTTGAATTTCGACAATTCACCATAAAACAGGAGGCACTCATAAATGTCCAATCTCCACTAAACTTCATATATTCTGTAACAGTCCCACCCTGAACACGTCCCCATAACTTCAGTGTAAATGGTTCAATCTCAATGAAACTTCAGAGGATAAACCCTTTTTATTCTAATCAGGCCATGACCTTTCCTCTGGCGCCACCTTCAAGACACAGTATACATTGTAAGCTTTTATATTGACAAATAATCCAAAGGCTGATTATTTCTTCCAAAAAAACATCAAATGTTAATCATTAAGCGATACATGTTGCAGCAACACTGCATTAATCCTCTTCCCTTATCACTTCATCCTGCCTGTACATTCAAATGTTCATATTTTCACATATTTTTCACATTTATTAGGGACCGAGCCAGCGACCGCTGGAGGTCCCTATTGTTTTTGCTCGATTTCTTACCTATTATTATTATTTTTCTTTGATTGCGTTTTTCCCCCCCTGAACATATACGAAAACTCAATTTTATTTGGCAAAGTTGTCAGGCCTGGTGAAAAATTTGATATTCTATGCATCACTTATGGGTCGGCCACTAGGTGGCGCTACTATTAAGGAAATAGCGATGACTTTTTTGATACTTAATAACTCCCACATCGTTTGTCGCACATTCAAAAAACGCGTTCGGTGAATGGAGCTCAATCTCCCCATATAGGCCCCGCCCACTTCTGCCTATAATTTTTACAGTGCGAAATGTCTGAACTACTTTTTTGTGTTCCTCCTCCACGCTTTGTCTGATTTGCACAAAATCTTTCACCTAGCACCTGGGGACCGCCCTGGTAAAAAAAGTAATTTGAACATTTTTGAAATTTCTAAAAATAAGCGTGCTATAAAATTAAGACTTCCTGTAGATTTTTCGTCAAAAAAGGAAGTGGAGTATTTCTCCACATTGGTATGTGCGATTGTCACCAAACTTGGGTGCATAGTTCCCCATGTCTTCCTTAGGCATTGTGCACAGTCTTGAACAATTTGATGCCACCGCCACAAGGTGGCGCTCTTTAAAAGTAAAACGTTTATATCTCTGCATAGGTATGTGTGATAAAGATGAAACTTGGTACGATGCTTCCCCATGGCTCCCTGAGGCTCACTTAAAAAGGACAAAAAACTACGCCACTAGGTGGTGCTCTTTTAGCATGATAAATCACTGTGCAGAGACTGTAATAGTTATGAATATGAAATTCACAGGGCACGAGTATTGCCTGAAGCTCACATACCAAAAATCGTGTTTGTCGTGTGTGTAGCGCCCCCGAGAGGATAAAAAAACAGCAGCCCCAGCGCACAACACGACGTACAAAAGAGCCTCTTGGACCCATACCCGAAACCCCACAGGAAGTCGGCCATTTTGATTTAAAGTTTCACTTTCGGCGAACTTTTCGCGTTGTATTTGAACGAACTCCTCCTAGGGAATTTATCGGATCTACTTCAAAATTGGTCAGTACAGTCAAGAAATGGTGCTGATTAAAAGTTGTGCTATTTGTGCATGTACATTAAAGGGCGTGTCCGTGGCATTGCATCAAAGTCAGCCAGTTTGATTTTTTTGGTCATTTTCTGTGATTTTTCGCGTTGTATTTGAACGAACTCCTCCTAGAGAATTTGTCAGATCTGCTTCAAAATTAGTCATTACAGTCAAAAAATGGTGCTGATTAAAAGTTGAGATATTTGTGCATGTATGTTAAAGGGCGTGTCCGTGGCGTTCCCTCAAAGTTGGCCAGGTTGAATCAAATGTCAAACTGTGATGCTATTTCCGGCATTTAAGGGCTTCTGTTTTAACTAACTCTTCCTACAGATTTTATCAGATTGACTTCAAATTCGATCACTTCAATCTACACACATTGGTTATCAAAAGTTGTGCTATTTGTGACTGTATGTTTAACCGTGTGCCCGTGACGACGTGTCGAATTCCACCGATTGGCCATCAAACAGATAGTACTCATCTTCAGTGTACAGTCCCACCCTGAACACGTCCTCATAACTTCAGCGTACATGATCCAATCTCAATGAAACTTCACGTGTTTGATAACAGTCCCACCCTGAACAGGTCTACATGACAATATTCAGACATAGTGATAGCGCCACACACTGGTAACAGGAAGTATCACGTTGTATACTTTCATGTTCTACTCCTCGCAGGATGATCAGATCCAGCTGAAATGTACTTATAAAATGCAAAACACATTGTTGATGACATGTGTTGACTGTGGTGAGGGGGCGTGTCTGTGGGGTGGCGGGAAATTTTGATGGACCGCCACAAAACACGAATTCGCTATAACTTGAGTTTACATTGTCCAATCGGCTCCACACTTCAAATGCTTGATAACAGTCCCGCCCTGAACACGTGTACAGGACAATATTCAGACATAGTGATAGCGCCACCTACTGGCAACAGGAAGTAAGCCGATTTTGAACTGATTAACAGCAGATTTTCATGTTGTGGTCCGCACGTGTTACGACGGTACGCGACGCGGCTGCAGCACGCCCCGAGTTGCGTGGAGTGCGAGGTCCCGCCCAACGCTGCTTGCAGCTTTAATTATAAGTTAGCATTTATTGCTTGCAGGCTTTAATTCTTTCTCCACACTTTTTTAAATGAAATTATAGTATCTAAAGAGCAACATAACATACCTGAATGCAAAAATGAGGTATGGACATTTTGTATGTATTACATTGTACAAAAAACAACTGAAACTCTGTCTTCACTAAACGTTTAAGGTCTAGGTCAAACAAACAAACTTCCTCAGAAGAAAAGTAAATCATTATTAATTCCTTGTAGTTTATTTCAAAACTTGAGTTTGACTTAAAATGTAATGAAGACAGTTGCTTTGAAATGTTTTTGTAATTTTCTTTCTTTGTTTTTTTACAGTGTAGGTAGTAATTAGTTATTTGTTTTTAGCTTGATCAAAACATTTAACGTTTATTTAGGAAAACCATAATACTAGTAATAAGTGTCACCTCAAGGCCTCTATTTTATCAGTACATGTTATGATTTAGTTGTTTATTCTTCACTATTAAACAAGTTTGCAAAATGAACATTAACTTTAATATTTAGTGTGTTTAAACACAAATTATGCTTATTGATATCACAGCAGCAGAATAGATCAGAAGGAGGAGGTTCTGAGGATGAAAGGATGGGAGGGGCAGCATGGTGATTTGGTGTCTGCAGTGATTTTCTTTGGCTGGAGGCCATGCTGGCCTTTGAAGTGGCCCAGATGAAGGCGAGCAGTGTGCTCTGAGACATGTGAAAGCTGCTTATAATGGCGATGGTCACTGTGTGACTGAAGTGTTGGCTCTTCTCCAGCTCTGTAACTGCAGGAGTTCTTCAGTCATTTATTCTTTACTTGTATGTTTCCTAAGCATTTTGATGACAGCTTTGATAGATAGATAGATAGATAGATAGATAGATAGATAGATAGATAGATAGATAGATAGATACTTTATTTATCCCGAGGGAAATTCAAGTATCCAGGAGCATACGAAACATACATACATTAAACATACATTAAAATAAAATAAAATTAAAAAAATTATGTTAGCTGGAGAGGTGTTAGTTCCACTCTATGTAAACATCGAGTGAAAAAATAATTTCCTCATTGGGGATTACTAAAGTATATAATGTTCTTCTTCTTCGCAAGGTTAAAAGAAAAGGCACTACTCATGTCTTTCTGCTCTGAAGTAATACAACAGACAGTAATTATTCCCAGACTCTGGCTGTTTGAACGGATTCTCTGTTTTTCCTGGCTACTTGGCCCTATTGCCAAGCGATCAAGATTCATTCAGAAGCTGGAACCTTTTTACTACAAGATTTGGTTGATAGTTGACAGCTGACCTTATTCCTGCAATCATCTTACTCTCAACCAAAAGTTGGCAACTAAAGGTAATGTTAATTTTTTTTTAAATTTTAATTTAATTTAACTTGTTTAAATGTTTAGACATCAGCATTGAACTGTCATATAAAAATTCAAATATACAAGACAGAAGCCTTAAAATAACTATGGCAACTATACTAACTAAATCACAGTGTGTCTATAGACTTTAAGTTACAGGGAGAGTTTTGGTAACGGAGAGATGCCAGGAGGCATTTCTAAATTCATTGTCAGCGGGCTCCCCTCAGCTGACCCTGGTGACTGACAGCCTGAGAGCAGCCTAAGAGCCTCCAGGTTCAGCTGAACCCAGTGTCCTTCAGCCTGCCTCAGCCTGTCTATCAAAAAGTGACGAAATAGGACGGACCGCTGCAGTCTTTGAAAAATATAACTTTATAACCTTTGTACAGGAAGCCAGTCAGAGTGAATACATGCACCATGTTCTGATTTAGCCTGATCAGACAGCATGTTTTTTGTTTAGTTATTTTTTTGGCCTTTTATTGCCTTTATTGTATAGTGATAGCCAAATATAGACAGGAAAGGGGGGGCAGAGAGAGAGGGAATGACACGCAGCAAAGGGCCATATTCATACACTGATGGCAGTGGCCTCCACGCAAGATGTCAACTGCTCACCAGAATGGAAACTAAGCATTCAGGCAATTTTGAGTTCAGTATCTAACATTGTGGCAACTAAGTGTGCATTACATGTTATAATCTGACCTGGTGCCTCCCTTGCTCATGTCCTACAGAGCTGAATGTTTTTCGGTACATTCACTTAATTGTGACAAAGGTTTGTTCGAATGATCAATTCAGAAGTATGTGACTTTACATTTTTCCAAATTTGCAAAATCAACTAACATCTATCTCCACAAGTCTTAATTCAAATGCTACCAACTTCCACACAGAAACTCTTTGAAGACAAGATATCACATGTTCTTAAACGCGTTCAGATCGGTCAGAGGGTGACTCTGCAGTGAGATTGTGTCTTACTGTAATTAGTACTGTATTTTGTTTGATCAAACATCACCAAAATATCTCACCAACATTTTGACTGTTGTAACCATTTCAAGTTTAAACAAACAGAAATAGCCTAGTCTGTGATATCATAGTCTCACATTGTGAGAAGATGTATAGAAAGTGTCTCCAACCCAGTGAGTCCCCTGTTAGATCCACAGGTTGAGTTTGATCCCTGCTAAGGGCAACACTCAGAGATTGAAGTGAAATTAATGTAGAGATACACAGGAGCTCCCAATCTGTTGATTGAAGCTGAAAAACACAGTTCTACTGAGCCCTAGCCCTCTCTCACATTTCACTATGATTCTTTTAGACAGACTTTTTTTCTTTTTAACAGTTTTTAACACCACCGAAAACCTTCAGGTTTTATTCACAATTAAAAACTAGCTTTATGTCACAAACACAAACAAGCAATTCAAAAACAACATAACACTGATGCAAACAAATATTTTTCCACTTTCACACGTGATGTTATTGTCTTAATTTTGAGAAGGTCACAGAACAGGTCGGCAAAGTGGTGATTCTGTATGTATATTCAAGTGTTTCTTGTTGCAACCTGCTTGGACCCTGTTCAATTTTAATGTGGCTATATGTTTTGTTTTTTTCGGTCAAAATGGCTCTTTTGATAGTAAAGGTTGCTGATCCCTGCTAGGTCAAACTAATCATGGGGGCCACACCTTTGCGCAAGACCCATATAACATATATATTTTCACAATTTCTGATGCATTTGTGGAGTTTCATTGGTTTTCACGCACCTTTAGACCCTAAAAAAAAATGCATTCATAATTCATAATTCCTTTGGAAAAAGAATAATTCCTTGCATGATAATAATGCACCAGTCAGTGCTCGGGCCCTAAAAATACGCACTTCTTTGTGCTGGTGTGTGTTTGTGTGCATGCTAACGTGTGTTATTGCCTCTGTGAGCACATACTCTTATGATTGTCTCTGCTTATATGCCTTAGCACTCTTTGAGCCTCACAATTGATCCTGCGGCATTGTCATCTGCTGTGCATTTGTGCACTTAACATTTTTGCAATAGCTTGCTGTTCCTTTACCTTTCGATATTTCCTGCACCATGGACCGCCTGCAGTGCAGCACTCACAATGCACTCAAACCCATCCAACACACAGCACAAACACACACCACCTCCCACCTCCGGAACCCTTCCTTCAACGAACAGCCCCCCCCCATGGTTTTCTCCTGAGTGCTGACCAGCACTGGTCCTTTAATATTGGTGACAGCTAATACACTTCTAAATGATCAGTTATTATCTCTGGGGCCTCATCCAAGGGGCCCCACTGATTCCAAAGGTCATCCCTCTGTCTTCTAGTATTGATTAAGTGGCCCGGTTAACGTGGCTCTGGGCCTTACTGAAATTGAACATTGCCACTAACATATTTCCATCAGCTGTATCTGTCTGGAGAGGCTCATTTAAAAGCCTCTTTGACTCTGTCGCTGACCTAGGGAATGGGTCGGGATGAGGAGCATAATGGATATGCCAATAACGAAAGTAGTACTACTAAAACACAAATGCAAGACAGACACAAGGAGATATCTTGCTGAGATATTATAGGTTTTTATTCTCAGGCTTTACATTTACCATTTTTCAATAATTATATATAATAATTATGTTTTTATAATTTCGCGCCTGCTCAGCCATACCTGCTCCTGTGACCACATCGCCCCTGTCCTCGAGAACCTCCACTGGCTCCCTGTCCAACAACAGATCCAATTTAAAGTCCTTCTCCCAAACCAGGCCCCCTCCTACCTCGCAGACCTGCTCCATCACCACACTCCTTCCTGAAGCCTCTGCTCTTCTGACGCCAACCTCCTGTCTCCACCCCTGAGGACCAAGCATCGTACCTTGGGAACTCTCTCCCCAAACACATCCAAGACTGTACTGATCCATCCACTTTCATCACTGATGAAAACCCACCTCTTCAGAACTGCTTTTAATGTTTGAGTCATTGTTGAGTGTTTTAATTAAATTTCAGTGGATTTCTATAACCTGTTTTGACGTAATGTGAAGTGTATTTGAGTTTCTAGAAAAATGCTCTATAAACAAAATGTATTATTACTACTAATATTATTATTATTATTGTATATTTGTGCTCAGTGACTGTGTCTGTGCAGATCCTTGAGGGGATTGAATTTTAAAAGTTCATAATACGTTTAGAACTGACAAAGACATACTTCTCTAAGGTGGCAAGATGTGAAAAAGCTATTCATCAGCAAAACACATTTTCCTAATATTGTTCCAGCACCATTATGGCACTGTGTCTTTGTGTTGAAGGTATAAGTCAGATTTTCTGTGCTGCTGATCAGTAGCTGCTGACACACTCACTGTGCTCAAGGTTACTCCGATATTCCCAAGAAGGATACACTGTCCTCATCCGTGTAGGCCACAGTCTTAGGCAACTTTACTGTTCAGAGACTCACAGGCCTCACCAACCTACCGCTGATCAAAAATGTTCTTGATTTTCTTTGGTTAAAATGTTTTTTACATTAGCCTATTAATTGATTTCTTCCTTTCTTTTTCAGTTATATGAACTTGATGATGACGAAAAGCGCAAAGAGTTTCTTGATGACCTTTTCAGTTTCATGCAGAAACGGGGTAAGTCAATTTTTAAGGTAAGAATATGCTTCTTCCCTTACAAAACCTCTTTTCTACCTTAAGTATGAGGTAATTATCTGTTGATTCACAATTTACTACATTATGTTCCCATGGACTCCAGGAACTCCAAAAGTTGGACATTTATTTGTGGTGTTTGACTAACACCTTACTTACATATCCTTCACAGTGCAATTTTCCAGGGTATATACAATTCTTTCATACATATTTTTATACAAAAACAAGTTTCAAAGCCCATTAGAAGGTAGAATTAGGGGGGTTTCATTCAGTATTTGAAATACACATGTAGAAGCTACATTATATCATTCAATTGACTGTTTAAAACATTATGTTACTTGGTAAAGTAAAAATATACGCCCATAGATAAAGAGATGGGGCTACCATACATTCTGTAGGCTCAGCTTTAGCTCAAAAGGAAATACAACACAAATCTTTTTGGTGGGGACAAATGGGCCTGCCAAATAAATTGTATACATGGAAAACATCACCTCATATGCCAGCAATAAAGCTGGTGAGTAAAATGTTCAACTGATAGATATGATGGACAAAATTATATGAAATATGTCCTAAATCACTTAAAAAATAATAATAATCATAAACGTGATTGTGTTGACACAAAAATTATGTGTTTTTATTAGTCAATTCAATTAAATTCAATTCAATTCAATTTTATTTGTATAGCGCCAATTCATAAAGTTATCTCAGGACACTTTTCAAATAGAGCAGGTCTAGACCGAACTCTTTAGTCATTACGTTCATAATCAATCCCTGCATCAAACGTACTTACATACAATATTACAACATTAACACAATTGGTGGCCATGAAGTACAAATCACAACGGCAAATAGGAAAATACAACAACAAATAGCAAATCAAATTAACAAAAGAGAAAATAAAAATAAATCAGAAATCACACAAACTATGCTACAAAGCAGAAAATACAATACAGGCATTAACTTCTACTTGAAAATGTAGATACTTGCTATCTACAAGGATCTTTGCTGATTGGATGGATGCACTGTGCACCTTTTTAAAAGGTTGTAATTACGTTTTCCTTACTGGAGTATTTATGTGGGGATGAATGGAGAGATGCAAGGAAACCATGCAAGGAGAGAAGAACCAAGGAAATATGTTTTTAGAGAAACAAGATGTCCTTTCCTCTGAAGTGTCACTTTAACCATTTCCTGTGATTTGCTGACGTGTTTTACTATTTGTCATTGTGATTTGCGGCCACAGTAATTATCAGACCATATCCATATACAGTTCTGTAATCAGTAAAATCTTTAAATTAGCTAACTGCTCCTCTAGTCCTTAAAACAAGACAAACAAAAAAAACCATAAACATAAATCACAGCATGTCAAATATAGTTTGCTCAGTTGTCATGATGTAACCATATGAAACTTCAATTATGTTTCCATGACCTATGAGCAAACTGAGCTTCCAGCTCCTTCCTCAGCATGCAGATCGAAGCTCCAGAAAAAAGCAAGTAAAGTAACCCTTTCCTTTTTTTTTCAAAACTCATTGTGTGATCATAAGGATAGAAGTTATCTGTGCCCAGCAGAGAATAAAACTGGCATTACCAGTTACAATTACTTTCTATTTTAGAAGCACAAGGCTAGCCTACCATGTTTTCGTTATTTTGAATTCCTTGTTCATGTACCACTGTCACGACACAGTAACATTTCAGCAAATATAACAAAAAGTTATTTTTTTATAAAAGTTAACTTCTACAGCATTAATGTAATAATACATAATTCTAATATTGATATAGAAATATTAAATAATTTTGCTCACAGAAAACTTTACAAACTGTGTATACTCAAGTTACAGCAAATTCATGTGCGTCCACATTTGACGCCACGCCGCGAACACGCCCTTCAATGTCAACTAACCACATTCATCAACATTATGGTTTGCATTTTCTGACCAAATTTCAGCTGGGTCTGATCAACCTGCTAGAAAAAGTATAACATATGATATTTCCTGTTGCCACTAGTTGGCGCTATGAGTGTATCTGAATATTGTCGTGTAGAAGTGTTCAGGGCGAGACTTTTATCATACGTGTGAAGTTTCGCTGAGATCGGATCTTGTACGCTGAAGTTATGACAACTTCCATTTTCATGGCGAGTCCTTGAAATTGGACGCCACGCCACGGGCACACCGTTTGACGGAATGTTGTAAATAGCACAACTTTTAATCGTGAATGTCTTTAAATGGCTGTGTCCAAATCTGAAGTCGATCCGATCAATTCCCTAGGAAGAGTTAATTCAAACACAACGTGTGCAAATAGCCAGAAATGGCCGCTTAATCCAAAATGGCCGACTTCCTCTTGGGTTTGGGGTATGGGTCCAGGAGGCTTTTCTGCTTTTTTTATCATGCGTACCGGTTTTCGTACATGTCGGCCTTACACGTCTTAGCCATTTGACGGCGCCTGTGCAATTGCATACGTCGATTTCTCCAACGTTTGAATTGTGCAAAGTTTGGTGGTCAGTGCTCGGGCCTTAATAATATGTACTAGGTTTATATTTTTCTTTACTTGCCTGTATTTGAACATAAAATGTTATACTGCCACCTGAAGTGCACGCTGTATTTAATGTAACTGATGTGTTTAAGTTTTGAACATAAGAATACATTTCTTGAAAACTAGCGTACCATTTGAACACAGTCTAGCTGTGTGCTGTGACAGCTGTAGAAAAGTACATGTTGATGAAGTAATGATGTAGTTTGGTGGTCACTTGGGTTTGGAGACAGTATGGATTGTTGTTAGAGCGTTCAATTAGAGATTGATTTTGGACTTAGTGTAGGGAGACATTGTCAGTGCAAAGCAGATCAACAGCAGCCTATCTCCACTGCTCGCCTTTGACAACTGTGATGAGAGTGGACTGCTCCAAATATCCTAATCAATGTTTCTTATAAAACATCACTGTCATTCTGTACTGACAAAGAAAAGCCAGCCAGGCTGGCTTGCAATCCAGAAAGCCTAGTGAAAAGTGTCAAACATACAGTTCTCCCTTAATATTGATGTCTAAATGTATTAGTTAATTTCTAATTAATGTATTGGCTGGCTAAATCCAAGCCCCAGTAATGCAAGAGGTTTGATCCTTCACCAGTTTAGCAGAATGACATTATTAGTCAGTGCTTTCTAAAACAATTACCAATGACCGTAACAAAAAATTAACCATATGTGAGCTGTGATGAAGGTTTGGTTAGGTTAGGGAAACACTGTGGTCATGTTCAAAAGACACCAACGTAGACTGACTGGGAAAAAAAATCAAACCTACGTTCCATTGCAATGTGCACCTCTTGCTTCTGATTATTCTTCACTTGTATTTATACCATATACCTCATTTATACTTCACATAAAGTAAACACAAACAACTCAATATAGCTGAGGTTGTGCAGGTCATCAGGTGATGTGTCCGATAATGAAGATGTGTGTGTTCTCTCCCAGTAGGCTGTTCATCCAACAGTGAACAGTGACACAAAGAGCAGTCTCATCATTCAAGAAGTTTTTATTAACCAACTGACATCACCCATTGTTTGTGGAGTAATATTTTGAAGCCTCGAGTTTGACATTATGGTCGTCACCAGTGACGGCTGGTGGTGATTTTGGGTGGCTGGGCTAACAAATGCATTACACTCATCAATACGTCACACAGCAGCAAAAACTATTTTTTAATTAATTATTAAAAACCAAAGCTAAAATAACAGTATTTGTAGAAGAGAGAGCACAGCCACAAAAGTTGCCTGTGATATTTCATCCGCCAGTTTTTGTCCATAAATAGCTAACATACAGTCAAGCAACTCATTTTGGCTAGTCTTAGATGTGTACTTTGCAACCTGTGTGTTTGATAGGTGATGGGCTAATTGACTTTCTAAAAAAGAGAACTGATTGACGAGGTCGAGAAACACGTCCCGCTGGAGTGAAGTGGGAGATTAGTCTGACCCCCGCAGGGCAAGCTCATGTCCTCCTCAAAATGTTATACAGTCCACAATCCGTGATAGTGAATGCCTGTTTTTCTTTACCAGCTCGTTGTGTCTCTGTACAGCGATGCAGTGACCTTCATCAAGCTGACAAGCGATGTTCACTTTACCCAGCAATGACAGCTTTACAGCATTTCCAATGTGGCTCGTGCTGCATTCATGTTTCCTAATTTTGTCGAATAAATGTTTTAAATCCACAATTCCTTGTTGTGTCCAAGCCGTGTCTCCTCCGAAAATGGGAAACAGAAAGATGAATTCCTAGCTATACTTGCCGTTTGCCAGTCCGTTCGCTGAAATCACGTTACACAAAAGTTAGTGTTATTTGCACATCATTTGGATAATGTGTCCCCAATCTCTTCACTTCCAATTTTTCCTCCAAAGACATTAAAGAAAATTTATTAGAAAGTAAATAATCCACCTTGTTCATGTTCATGCTAACCGCCATTGCCACAGTTGCTCAATTCCCGCTCTCAATGTTCTACCACCAACTAGCCTCACTGTACTGTGGCTGCTGCAGTGTGATTGGTCGAAAGTCACTGTACTGTAGCTACTATGCTGTGATTGGTCGAAGACATTGGCCTTTGGGCTAATTTAATTTAGCCCAAATGGGCAACATATGAAGGGGGCGTGTCACGACACCTGTCAATCATCAAGATATATCAGATATCCTGGGTTTTTTCTGTCACTTTTTGGTGCTATTGCTGCTCTAGGTTCTAGCAAAATTTAAAACAATATGTTCTAAGGCTTTTAATAATACATTTTTACTGTAAAAGGTAGGGAGGGCTTAGCCCTGTTAGCCCATATATACCAGCCGTCCCTGGTCGTCACCATGACAGTTTGTCGTAGCCAGCGGGGATGACATACTGTGAGTTGAGCTGCTCTCATTGGCCGCGTAGTTTCGACTTCCCCTACAAGAAGTACATATGTCCTATTTTAATTTCTTTTCCATTCCTTCTGTGATGTCATTACAGCACTGTATTTCGCTGACTTTTTTTCTTGCCAGAGGATCTTTTAACAGCTTGAATTATGCAGGTGGCCAGAACACCTTTGTGGTGGTATTTCAGTCTTGGAAGCAGAGACACTGAATCCTCATCAAGAGATCTCATCAAAAGTAGAACAGACAAAGGCTGTGATGGCTTCTTTTGTGTGTTGATAAATACCCAGTGTGATTTACTGTTGCCCCAGGGCTGTGGTTATTAATTGATTATTATCTCTCAGGACTACCCTCAGCACTTTTCCTCAAATAAGTCAACTTTTGTCCCCCACCTAATTGCTTAAGAATACTATGTGGCACAAGAAAAGACTACTTGAGAGGTACCTTAAAAAAGTCTTCGATCGCTGTGACACTAAATATTCCTCTTTATTTTGCTGCAGCATCCTACTTTCACCTTCCAGTTGACTTACCTTATTTTTATGTATTTCTCTGTTCTTTAGTGGAGTCTTCACACAGATAGAGCACAGTGAAAACAAATTGTGGTAACACTTTATAATGAGTACACACTATAAAGCATTAGTTAAGCATGAATAAATAATGAATTCATCATTTATAACGCATGAATACACATTAGTATGTAGTTTATAAACATAGTTAAAAATGTTTTATTCATCATTGATAAGCACATTAGTTATGGATTAGTAAATACTGAATTCATCATTTATAAAGCATGATTCTGCTGTAAATAGTCATTACTATGTGGTTTATAATCACAGTTATAAATGTTTTACTCTCCATTGTACTGTACATTTCAGCATGCACTTGCACATCCACTATTCAGACATGTATTAATGATTAGTGACTGTGTTAGCAGATGTTCTATAAAAACTCACAACAAATTCATTTTCTAATGATGGCCTATAAACAGTTATTAATGCAGGAATTCACAGTTACAAAGCACTTACTACTCGTTAATTAAGTATTTTGCACGCGCTCATCTAAAGTGAGCACTATCTATGGCTTATTAAGCATTTACAAATGAGATATAAAGGCTGACAATGCCTCGAGACTCACAAAATGTTCAGTTGTCTTAACAGACGAATGAGAGACACAACACAAAGGAATATAGAACATATTGTATTGATATTTACTGCAACTTCCAAACATATTGTATGAAGATGAACAAGGGTGGTTTATGAAGACATGCTATTGTTGTGATCTTATCTGTTTGGGACGTGTACGTTGAGCGGGAGGCGGGATGTTACGTCATATTTACGTCATATTTACGTTAACTCTCAGAAGTTTCTGACAGTGCAGCCAAGGGGAGCATGGAGAAGCACATTGGAGTTGGCGGCCGTCAGCGGCACTAGTGGTGAGTATGTGTCTTTGTTTGGTTGCACACATTATGGTTGAAAGCTAACGTTAGCTTGTCAGCAGCTGCAGGTGTTTGCCCTCGCTCCCCGACTCACGTTACTAACGTAACTAACGTTACCAACGTTACCGACCCGCCGCTGCTAGGCACTCACCTCGCCCGGCTAGACGAGACTAGACTAGGTCGGCTTAGCCACCGCAGGCGGGTCGGTAACGTTAGTAATGTTAGTAACGTTAGTCGGGGAGCTTTCAACCATAATGTGTGCTACCAAACAAAGACACATACTCACCACTAGTGCCGCTGACGGCCGCCGACTCCAATGTGCTTCTCCATGCTCCCCTTGGCTGCACTGTCAGAAACTTCTGAGAGTTAACGTAAATATGACGTAACATCCCGCCTCCCGCCGTCATCACGTTGATGACGTGCTGAGAGCGGGAGCTCAACGTACACGTCCCAAACAGATAAGATCACAACAATAGCATGTCTTCATAAACCACCCTTGTTTGTCTTCATACAATATGTTGGGAAGTTGCAGTAAATATCAATACAATATGTTCTATATCCCTTTGTGCTGTGTCTCTCCTTCGTCTGTTAAGATAACTGAACATTTTGTGAGTCTCGAGGCATTGTCAGCCTTTATATCTCATTTGTAAATGCTTAATAAGCCATAGATAGTGCTCACTGTAGATGAGCTCGTGCAAAATACTTAATTAACGAGTAGTAAGTGATTTGTAACTGTGAATTCCTGCATTAATCATTGCTTATAGGCCATCATTAGAAAATGAATTTGTTGTGAGTTTTTATAGAACATCTGCTAACACAGTCACTAATCATTAATACATGTCTGAATAGTGGATGTGCAAGTGCATGCAGAAATGTACAGTACAATGGAGAGTAAAACATTTATAACTGTGATTATAAACCACATAGTAATGACTATTTACAGCAGAATCATGCTTTATAAATGATGAATTCAGTATTTACTAATCCATAACTAATGTGCTTATCAATGATAAATAAAACATTTTTAACTGTGTTTATAAACTACACACTAATGTGTATTCATGCGTTATAAATGATGAATTCAGTATTTATTCATGCTTAACTAATGCTTTATAGTGTGTACTCATTGTAAAGTGTTACCCAAATGGTGGTATAGGTTCTGGAACTGCAGAGGTTTGTGTTAATTTTCTGTCATACAGTATTTATCTAAGTAAATTATCTTCTTTTATATGTGAAGTTTCCACAGTATAGGACTGTATTTTATTCAGGCAATGTTTCTGTACAGCTGCTTGCAGTTAACATTTGAGAATTTTGGTTTCTTTTGTTAAAGTGTGTAACATTTAGGTGTCAGAAATGGAATTGTCAGAAATGGAATATAATATTCATATTTATGTTTTCATTAGTGTATAATCACCTGAAAATAAGAATCGTTTTTTTATTATCTCAGAATAAATCACTTTTATCTACAGAGGGAGACAGTCCTCTTCTAAAGTATATCTACAATAACCCAGAATAGACAAACCAAACACTGGCTTAAGATATGATCTGCATATTTTGTGGGTGAATGCAGCAGAAGCATAGCTTCATCCTGTGTCAAGCAGACACAGACCTGCAGCTCATTATGCACCCATGCCATCTTGTGTTTTATATGTGTAATATTGTTATGATGTTGCTTCAAGATAGTTGAGTCATGCCCATTTAAGCTGGAAGTCGCACATGCCCCACCAGATTTTTTATATCTTTTTTTTCATTGCTATTTTTTTTACAATATGTAATTATAGTTGTTTTATATCCAGTAATTAATGTTACAAACAGCGTTTGCATTGCAAAGTGTGTTTCACAGATAAAACATGAGACACTACGTTTGCTAAAACAGAAAGCTTCATATTGTATTAATATGTACAGTTGTCGACAGCAGATCCTGTAAGAATCACCCACATTCATTCATAGATCAGTGACCGATTTACTGACTTTCCTGATTTAACCACATTAAACCTTTTGCTGCTTCCTATGCATTGTGTTTGAACATACAGCTACAGTACAGTAACAGTGTGAATACTGGCCCGCATTCGCCAAGGTGTTAATTATCTCTTCATTAGTTAGGACTGCTTCTGATAGATTCCGTGCAGGCTCACTTAGTTCCACACTTCTTGCAGTAACATCCTTATGGAATAATATTTGGCCGGTATCGAAAACACAAGATGGTGCAGTGCCTTGGTCACCTGACATTTCATTCCATATATTCAGAGTTTCATTCCATATATTCATAGTTTCTTTGCATATATTCAAAGTTTCACTCTATATATTTAAGTTTCATTCCATACATTCAAGTTTCATTCCATATATTCAAAGCGTCATTCAATATATTCAAAGTTACATTCCATATATTCAAGTTTCATTCCATATTTTCAAGTTTCATTCTATATATTTAAGTTTCCTTCCATATATTCATTCAATTTCCTAAAGGGCATGCCATATACACCGATCAGCCATAACATTATGAGCACTGACAAGTTCTGTGAATAACACTGATTATTTCATTATCATGGCACCTGTCAGGGGATGGGATATATTGGGCAGCAAGTGTAAATTTTGTCCTCAAAGTTGATGTGTTACAGTTTTTCTCGATTGTTTACACACATTTTCTGAAAGCATGCCTCATCTCTCAGAACTCTACACACAAATCAAAAAACACACACACAATGGGCAAAACCCCTCAATTCTCCTGCAAAATGAAACTTTACATTCAAAACAATGTTATTTCATCTCAAAATGGTATTTTGTTTTCCGTTGACACACACAAACCATCATATGAATAGACATTTATAAGAACCAGTTGAACACTGATGTGCTCAATGTAAAACACTATGATGAATGGAAAACACTTCTTCTCCATTCAACATAATGACTTAGGCCTTTTTTTTGTTCAGTGTTACACTTACTACAGACAGTACATACATAAGTGAGTTGTAAAATATTTGAGAATATTGTTTTTATACTCAAAACACACAAATACACGGTAAGAAATGTATTTTATTTTTCCCACAAAAACAATGTACCCAGTGTACATACCAACCAACACAAAGTTGCACATACAGTGGTCTACATACAAAACAACAGAAGAATTTACTGTATACAGTTACAGTACAAGATTTGAGCAACTTTGACAAGGGCCAAATTGTGATGGCTAGATGACTGGGTCAGAGCATCTCCAAAACTGCAGCTCTTGCAGTGGTCACTACCTATCAAAAGTGGTCCAAACAAGGAAAAGCGGTGAACCGGTGACAGGGTCATGGGCGGTCAAGGCTTCCTGATGCTGGCCTGTGTGGTCTGATCCAACAGACGAGCTACTGTAACTGTATTTGATGAAAAATATACAATATCCCCAGACCCATACTTTAGGTAGCAAAATGAATTCTGCTCAGGTGCCAAAATATCCTGTTCAAGCCCTGAAACATCATATCATGGTGATATTTGACAGTCTGTGTGTTCAACTCTCCTCGGCGTCTTCAATTAGGGAGTTGAACAGAAGTAGATAAACAGTTGGCTTGCCCTGTGATGCTGCATTAATCGTTCATTTCATGGGTTAAAAGACCAATGTCAATGAGGAGGAGAAATTCTCATCCCATTATCGGCTTGGAGGTGCAAAGTGAACGCATCAGCAATGAAGCCAAGCATAACAATGATTACTGCACTACTAGAGCCTCAGATTATCCACATTGTTCCAATTGCAAACTCCTCTTCTCTTAGCAGCTGAGAGATTAACTGAAGACTACTCTTAGACTCTTCCACCTTGTCCACCATTTCTCATTGTCATAATGATAAATGGCCTGATGAGATAGTTTGTGCTGACAAAGGGCCTCCATCCTCAGTCTTTTATTTCGTATATCTCTTTCAGGGAATCAGAGAGACAAATGCATCACCCTCAGTATTGAAAGCACATAAATCTTGCTTTAGGAGGCCTGTCTCTCCTCAGATTCTGTCAGACAAAGGCAGAGGCTTCTATTTATTACCTCAATCTTTGTTTGGTTGGCTACTGTGTCTTCACAAAAATAATAGTTTTATAGATCAGCACAGATACACATTATAATCAGTGGTAATAAAGATAAAGCTATAAGGAGAGGGTGGAGGCTGAGGATCTCTAGTGCTGGCTTTGTATTATATCACACTTTTTTTGCATAAAAAATATATGCGCCCAGTTTTACATGCAAACACTATCAATATCTGTTTTAATCACAATTCATGCCTACAGTTTTTAATTAAAGTTTATCTTAGAAGCTGGCACCTTTCCTCTGCCTTCAGTGTATGAAAGGGTACAGCAGTGAACTGTGGCACAGAGGCAGAGCGGGTCGTCCACTAATCGGAAGGTTGTTGGTTTGATCCCTGCCTCCTCCCGCCACATGTCGAAGTATCCTTGAGTAAGATACTGAGCCCCGAATTGCTCCTGATGCTGTGCATCCGTGTGTGAAAGTGTATGAATGTGTTAGTTTGAGTGGTCTGAAGACTAGAAAGGCACTATACAAGTACAGGTCCATTTACCATTTAAAAGTGACATGTAGTGTTAATGACTAGAAAGGTACTATGTAAGTGCAGTCAATTTACCATAAACTGAAAAGGTGCAGTGGACATCAAAATGTAGAATATAAAGACAACAACATCATGTCTGGCAGTATGATAAGTGGTTTAAAAACCATTTGTTAAAGAAGGAGTTCAAATAAAAACTAAATTAAAAGCAAATCAAGTGTATATTGGAGAGAGTATGGGGGTTAATGTAGTGTGTGGGTTCCCTAGCTTGGAGTTCACAATACTAATGGTTTGGAGGATGAGACTTCTGAGTCTGTTGTCATACCAGGCAGTGATTATTCCTGCTATGAAGATTTAATTATCACCACTGTGGAATGACTGTAGAGTCTTTGGAGACATTCTAAATTTTCTCAGTTGTTTGAGGTGAAAAAGATCCTGCATTGTCAGTTCAGAAATGAGTTTTGAAAAATCTGCTTTATCTTTAATGTTTTGTCAGGTTTACACATTTACATTCTTTAATTGTGAAAACTGCCCTGGGTGAGTCCACTCAGTCAACATTTACTCGTCCACATAATGACAAAATATGATAAGTAGAATCTTTTCTTTCTTTGACTGTTAGTTTAGGCCAGCTCACAAACTTCATGCTTGCTGTGAATTCAATACCGTAAAAATTAAATTAAATAATTTGTTGGGTATAAATCAGCCTGTCCTGCGCTTTCTTCCACGAAGACTAATGTTGAGGCACTGCAGCTTCACACTTACTGCTGGTATTGTCTCGTGAACATCAATCTTTTGTTTTAATAGTGTCTCATTTGTTTACATGCCAGCACCGCGAAATGAAGCCGTAATTACTAGCCTTAATTGATGTGGTTTTACCACCTCAAACGATACTTCAGAGCCCTCCTCCCCCCTCACTGTAGAGGCCCCACTGCTGTTGTTTGCACTATATTTCTGCAGCTATTGATCGCTATTATGGTAAATCCAATGGGCACAATGGAACTCTATCAGCAAAATGCAGGTTAATTATCTCTGGGTCAACCACTTTAGAATCTTCACAAAGAGCCGGCTGTTCTCTCTTTATTGCTCAGCATTAAATTGCAAATACAAATTATTATCTGAGCTCCATTATTTTGCTAATAAGGGGGCAGGTTGGCAGTCATTAATAGAAGATGACCTCCCATTTTCCACAGATTGTATTTGCGAAGTTTTAAACATGTCAGGAGTAATTTATCCCTGGTTCTGTTGTTTTTCTATTCCCACGTTAATTACTTTTTTTTTAATTTCACGCCTGACATGTATATTTTGTCAACAGTGCATTAGCAGCAGCTTTTTAAGTATGCTGTCTTACATAAATAAATTAAATAAAAGAGTTTGCAATTACATATTTATATGTTCAAAGTTCACCTCAAGAGATTATTTCATCATGTCATACAAATAAAACGTTTACAATGAATTAAGCAGTTTACTGTGGATGCACACATAAGACATTAGAAACTTTTTTTGAAAGTTATATTTCCTGTTGTTAACAGAGCTGTCAGACATTTGACTAGCTTGAATTGGCCTAATAAGAAGGTGCAGAAATCTATTGATGCAAGGAACCAAAGTTAATGGAATTGATTGTGGATATTGTGTTTGCTTTCTGCAGGGACTCCAGTGAATCGGATTCCTATCATGGCCAAGCAGGTGTTGGATCTCTACATGCTCTACAAGCTCGTCACAGAAAAAGGCGGCTTAGTGGAAGTCATCAATAAGAAAATATGGCGTGAGATCACCAAAGGCCTTAACCTCCCTACCTCCATTACCAGTGCAGCATTCACTCTCCGAACACAGTGAGTACAAGCACAGTTGATAACCACCACTTACACTTACCAGGCCAGCCACAAGTGTTCCATGAATGAGATACTTAGTTCATTGTTCTTTGTTCATATTGTAACTAGCTTGTTTGTCAAGACTCTTTTGCTTTAATTAATCTGCTATGGTTAAAATTTGACAAGTGAAAAGCACAGTCACCTTTATTTTGTGCAGCAGTGATATATGTGGTCTTTACCTGCCAATACTTGCTGTGATTCATGTCATTATAGAATTGTCGATGGCTAGGCATTTAGTATGAAGCCTCAGTGTTGTTTGATTGACAGTGTTTTGTACATGATTTCTCACCTCACAGTCCCATTTATTGTTATTATTACGTTATAATTAAATAGAATATTACATTTTTTATTGATATTTCATATTATATTTATTGTATCACAATGACAGTACAGAACAATTGATAAACTGTACATTTAACCCAATTGTGAACACAAGAACTGCAGGAAGTTTGTGTAAAACAAGTGATTTGGGTGCATTTTGAGTAGATTACTTCCTGTGGATATTGTGTTTTCCCGATATTTTAGTAACTTTTTAAACGATTCTCTTTTAAAAATAAATAAATAAATAAATATATAATACAGACAGTCATACATACTTAACAGGCTTACCTTTTTTGTCAAATTCAGTGTTTTCTTCTTACTGTATGTCAAAATAATGACTTTGTAATAATGACAAAGTTTTCCTACACCCCTTAAAAGACTGGTCAGATTTGGTGGTGTTAACATGCTGCAGCCATAGCATTGTGTTTGCTTGCACTTAAATAACCAGGTTACTGAGAAACCAGGTTACATGGCTAATCAAAGAACATGTCACGTCGTATTTACCTTGTTACTAGATCCACGTTCATGCAGCACATAAGTAATCAGACTGTAAGAAACTAGAACAATTAAAGTGCTACGGTGCCGGTTTGTTTATTACACATTGCCCTAGGATAGACTCTTCCCCGCTGCACTAATGTGTCTCAATTTAACAAATACTCCGATATTTAGACTTCTTGAGGCTTAGTTAGTTTCAGTGTTCAGCTGAAATCATTTTAAATATGAGTAACACATCACTATGTGGAAGTTTTTGTCCTTTTATCCCCCCATTTCCTTTGAACTGAATTACTAGCAAAAGTCTATCGTTTAATTTAAAAAAAAAACATTTACATTTTTTTTTTTGTGGGACTGTTTCTTCAATCCCACTCCCGCCCTGCAAAAATTTATTGATTGACAACATGTGACAGAGTGACAAAAAGCCGATTTAATCATTGAATTATTCTTCTTCCCTGTAGGTATATGAAGTACCTCTACCCCTATGAATGTGAAAAGCGGGGACTGAGTTCCCCTGGTGAGCTTCAGGCAGCTATCGACAGCAACCGGCGGGAAGGCCGTCGGCAGAGCTACGGCTCTGCCATCTTCAATTACTCTCCCGTGGGCACCCCCACCCTCCTGTCATCTCCAAAGATACAGCTGTCCCACCTATCTATGCCCACTCACAACAGTGGTCATATCTCCCAGGTGCCTGTCATCAAGAAAGGTAACACAAGATATGAGACACAACATTTTAAGACATGACAGATTAAAACAATAAAATGCATGGCTCAAGAGGTGAGCGGTCGTAACTGGAAGGTTCCTGGTTTGATCCCTGGCTTTTTTAGCTAGTGTCCTTGAACAAGACACTAAACCCCTAAATGCTCCTGAGCCGGTTGACACCGGCCAAAAACTGCGGTTCCTCGAATGGCCACTTAAGGCTGGTTCCAAAAGTGAACCCAACTTTACTGCAGAAATAAACACGTTTACAGCCTGGTGTATCTCTACAGAGAGTTCATGACAACTGTACGGGGGGTGAATTGTTTTATAACTCACCCCTTTAATTTAGCTTAAAGTTATGCATAATTAAAGGGTGGCTCTTTGAGTAACAGGTGGGTGCTGTTACCAGTGGCTGACCACATTTCATTCAGTTCACCCACATTCCACCTCTTTGCCCATTTTTGGATTTTTCCGGGAGCCACTGGAATCAGGCACAGCGAAGATGGTGATGGATGGAGCCTACCTCACTGAGCTTTAAACGGGCTCTTCAGAAACTGACATCACAGAGACTACATCCATTATTTATCCTACTATTATCTAGCTCTGTGGTACACTGACTCAATTTCATGCTTGAGATTGAAATCATGTGAAACATCTGCAGGAAGTTTCACCCATTGTATGTTAACTATCAACAGTTGCAAAAATAAATAAAGCAGAAGAATGATGCATATGACATGACTTTGTACTGATGGAATATCGCTGTGTAAATGTGCATTGTAAAGAATTTACCATGCAATTATTATTAAAACTGGCATATATTTTAGAATGTATGCCAGATGACAAGATAACAGGTCAGATCCTAAACATCTTTAGGATTTCTAAAGAATTATTAATTTGCTCCATATGAATACTTTGTCAAAGATTGCACATGATCACAACATCTTTTTGAGAAATTGTTGCATGATTACAGAGCAACTTAAGAAGAAGTGAGTGTGTTTGCATGTCAGAAATTAATTTCACAATACTGCCCCAATTCTATCCATTCATACTCATGCAACTCTTGCGGGCAGTATGTTTATTTCCCCCAAAGAGGAAACAAGAGGACTTCCTCATATCAGCACTTCTACTAATGCACCACAAGAGCATGGGAGCTCTTTTATTCCTCAAGGGAAAAAAAGTGACTGACTGATCTGTGTAGTGTGCCATGGAGATATCAGCCATATCTAAAGCACAAGTTATTTTAGTCTTGTTATTGCAGTTAATACCTGGTTAAATTATTTAATAAGATCCATTATTTCAATTAAGAAATTATATATATTTAAAATCAGCCAGCATTATGTGGGCCCAGCATGAGGATCAAGGAAATATTGCAAATGTATTTATCACTATAAAACAGGGTATAGGACATTGGTTGTACAACCAATTGAATGTTTGCAGTTCTTTCATAAAAAACATACATAAAAAAAAGATAATTACATTTATATTAGATTACCATAAAATACAATAAAACTATATATACACTTATTTATACAAATATATACATAAACACGTATACACCCAGGAAATAATTCTGCAGTGCATCTTTTGAATTTGTGACAGGAGTAATGTAAACGGCAACAACAAAACAGTGATGATAATATGGTTTTCTCTTCACACAAAAACTTTGACTGCATTTGAGACCAAGCATTATTGATTTAAACAATCCTCTTGCCCTCTGTAGGCCTAGAACACGGTCCACCCTCCCATTGTGTGCCTTTGTTGGTCATTATAGGGCCCTATATGGACTACAACTGTGGCCCCAGTCAGCAATACCAAAAGAAAGTATTACATAAATCAACACGTGCAAAACCATATTTACCCCACATGGTAAACACATTGGCATCCTGGCTAGATCTTTAGATATTCAGAGTCTGCACAGTAGTGATCGCAGCCATATGCCTGACTGACTCAGTCGTGAGCAAGGCTCAGTTGTCAATCATGACATAAAACCCTTAATTTCAAACAAATTAGAAAAATTAACACCAAAGAACTACCTAAAATGACAGAAACCATCTTTGAAAAAATCTACTACTGTATAAGTAACTACTAGTGGCCTTTAAAAAACACCTGACCAGAAAGCATGTTGAAATGAAGACAAGCTGTCAAGATGTAAAACTGTGTCCTGTGAATATTTCAAACCTACATCTCTTTCTTAATGCATGTCACATTTTTGTAGTACAATGTGTTTATACCAAGTGTAAACCATTAACCTGTAAATCTTGATTCATATTTGATCAGCACTGTCTTATTTGACAGTTTGATCTGAGTTTGGAGCATTCTGCTGGACAGACTCACTCTAAATTGGACCATAATTTACTAAACATCAAGCTGTACGGAAGAAGACTTGAAACTAGTGATTAAGACCATAAAGTCATTGGGAAACTGTTTTCTGAGCTAATTAAACAAGTGAGAAGTCGGGTAACATCTCCAGAAGACTGCATGGTATAGTTGTGTTATTGTGGCCCAGACTTGTGTTTAGAGACAGATATATACTAGATATACTTCTTAACAGTCCTTTACTCTCCAGAGGAGCCCATGATGGCCAGCTGCCTGCCCAGCCGAGGGGCCCTCTCAATGTTACCCAGCAGCCATCGCGCAGCAGCTGTGGCCGCCCAAGCAGTAGCAGCCCAGGCAGCAGCGGCTGTCCAGGTAGCAGCCTTGGAGCAGCTCAGAGAGAAGCTGGAGAGCAGTGAACCACCAGAAAAGAAGATGATGTTTGTGGCAGAGGAGCAGCAGAGGATTGTGCAGCACGCCCTGCAGCAGAACCTGCTGGCAATGGCCACCCAGCTGCCCCTTAATATCAAACTCAACAACAGAGGTGAGACACTCACAGGAGGTTTAAGTACACTGATCTGTGTGAAGTTAATATGTTCTCTCTGTGTTCTCTAGTTGTAATATTGGTGAGTGAATCAGTTTCCGTTTCTGATTAGCAGTTAGGGGGGTTTTGGGCTATGCATGAAAAGTATTTCACAACCTTTATTGTATACCCCTGGGAAAAAATACAGGTGACCACAATGGTGGGTGCAGCCAAGCAAGAGGTGGCAGTACTCAATAAGAAGTAAGGGTGCTCATTTGGACAAAGATCTGGTGTGTACTGACGAGTACCGGCCCATTTTAGGCACTGGTCGGAATACTAGAAAGGTGCTATATAGGTGCAGTCCATTTATCATATATATAAAAAAAGTTAGTAACAGAATGAGATTCTTCAGGTTTGAAGCTCAGTATGGTGCTGTTTGCATGTAAGAGTGTTTTGTCTATTGATTCCTCTGCATGTACTGTATCCAAATGGGGAAAAAAATCCATGCTATAATGCCATCTGTGTCCCCTTCCTTACACTTTATACACTTCACAGGCAATAAAGTGCTCCCAAGTTTATTCCTACACAGTCTGATGATATACAATATTTTTCTTAATATCTATCTCCTGAAAAGACCCAAACCAACAGTGAATATATTTAACTAACAAGTGTTGGGTGACATGTTCCTCCATTACCATGAACTAACACACTGTCGTTTATTTTGATTCAATCCCACATACATCATCCTACTGCCCCGAATACTCACTAGCGCACCAAATGTGAATTAATAAAATGCTCACGGTTTTAGGTGCCAGCTGTTTTAGGAAATTAATTAACCTTTTTTTTTTTTTAATTTCTATTTGTTAGGTGTTTTTAAAGATTTATGTCTTCATTAGGAACCAATGGTTGGGGCTGTGTGCTACAGACAGGGAAGTCAGAAAGTATTATGAGATGGACTAAGACATTGTTGGTTTAGTTTTTTTCATGGGATGTAAGATAAGATGTACCTTTATTGATCTTATCTTATAGGAAAGGCTGGCATTATTTTAACAACAGCGAAAGACTCACAATGTGGTCCAAAAGACAGAACTATCAGCTCCATAGATGTTATAACAGTTATTCTCGACCACAGGCAGAAATCAGCTTGTCATGAGTAAAAATGCCTGTATTGCTGGGCTTTGGCCTCAGCCAGCACAGCTCATGACATGCCATACGTCACATATGACTTAATGATAGAGGCTAAAGGAAGAATAAGGGGCCTATCTGCTCAAGTGTGATATCATTTCTGTCTGCATCACTGCCTCTCTCATATTAGTCATAATAGCAGGCTTTGCACTTGATATGTGATGGAAAAATGAGTGAAAATCTTTCTCAGGTTAATTCCCACACTGGTCGTCTGGCTCTGGCCCTCACACAGAAACACGTCATTTAAAGATTACATCCAAACACTATTATTTGTCTCCACCTTGATGCACATAGACAGATAAATTTGTGTTTACAGATGGTTTGATATTACAGCAGCTCACTGAGATTATTGTGTGTGTGTGTGTGTGTGTGTGTGTGTGTGTGTGTGTGTGTGTGTGTGTGTGTGTGTAATGTTTGTCCATTTTCCTAAAACATTACTGTTATTTAAGAACCAGTCACATTTATTCAGCCAAGTTTTCCAACTGTATGCATCTATACGATTCATCCATAACTGCCACGCACAAATGGCTGTAACATCTTTTGACAGTTCTTTTTCCCCAGAACTCTTTAATAAAGGTCTCCTTATCCTGTCACTCACTGAATTATCACCAATACTCCACCAGGACGCTCCTCTTGCTTTTTCTGTTCCCTTTCTAAATGCTCATATTGAGTTTTTCTCTCTCTCGTTCTCTGCCTCCTCTCTTGACAGATGATAGACAAGAGACCGCATTGAACCTGTCTACCAGCGGCATTAGCAGCATCAACATGTCAATAGAAATAAATGGAGTTGTCTACACAGGTAAATAGAGGGGCCGTTTGCTGATGTAATTGCAGGCAGGAAATTCAATAAGTTATAGCAGCACCCTGGTGCTTAGTCCTCTACGCAATTTGATGTCTTCGCTATAAAATCCATCGTAATGAAGTGGCAGTCCAATAGAGTTAAAAAAGTTAAATATCTCAGAATTGGGCCTGTGGATTCGAGGTCGATAGGGCTTATTGTCTTATGTTCCTGCCTAGAGTGTGTGTATGTGTGGGTGTGTAGGTAGGTAGCTCGTGTCTTGAGGTAATTACTGCCTCTCTGCTTTAACATAGGCCATTCATGTCAGGGTATAAGCCTGGTGGCTGTCACATCATATCTGAGTTCTTTCTCCGAGAGCCAGTATTCAGTCAGAGTGTTGACTTGATTCAGCTCATCCTGCCACAAGCTGAAACTCACTTCAATCTGTTTTTGGGTCTGCTGAAATATACCAGTTACTGCTGTTAGATGACTCTTGACTGTCTTTGTATTATCTATATAATACTACAGGTACTGTAGAATTTAGATGTCTTAAATTCAAAGGTACAAAAGGTATTTACTAGTTTTAACACTACATTTTTATTGGTTTATTTGGTTTCTTTATGTCTTTTTGTCAGAGTTATTAACTTCAGGTCAATTTTCTTAATATAGCACTAAATCATAAGTTCTCAGAATACTTCAAATACAGCAGGCACAGACCATACTCCTTATTAAGTTTATTCACTCTCTTCAGCAGTTGAATCAGAAGTTTTGATCGCTTGTTAAACAAAGCTAGCATAGTCATGTCAAGTCAAGTAAGTTTTACTTATACAGCCTTTACAATCTGCACAAAATACAACAAAAATAGAGAAGTCTCAGGACTAGAAATAGAAGGTATCTATTTTCCAGGACAGACAAATATGCAATAGATCATATTTACAGAGTAGCCAGTAGTACAAGTTGTAATATACAGAATTATAATATAAAACGTTCTAAAATTGTAGCTGTAGTCAGAATTGATACTATTACATTTAGGCCACCACTTGTTTAAAGTTCTTGCTTTCTTTCTAATTATTCTATCAGAATCCATTTTTGTTTGTAAAAACATGAAACAGTGCAGTCTAATGTGTTTTTTCAGCCTATTCATCCCAGTGTCCCTTGGGGGGTGGTCTAACTATACATTTGAGTATTTAATTTTTGACTAGTAAGAATAACAGTGGAACTGTAACCTTGTCATTTCAGAAATCAACAATTTCATTATCATATCATATCAACAAATCAGTTTTTCTAAGTCAATGGTAAAAGATTATGATTATCTACAATGAACATTGTTATATCAAGAATGAACATTTTGACCAGTGAGAACAGAGTTGTAGATATCATTAATTAGAATTGTAATTGTTATTACATTATGAATACATCAAGTTGGAATTATAACATGTCATAATTAAATGTTTGAATAGAAGTCAATGGTAAGCGTTAAGATTAAGATTACAATTAAGATAGTCAAAATTTCCACTAGTAAGAAATTAATTGTTTATATCAAGAATAAACATTTTTAATAGCGAGTGTCGATGGCTTTAATTCAAAATTCTATTTGTTTGCAGTTGTTGATATTATTAGATAATGGTGCAATTACCACTATTAAATGTTAAAAGGGTTTGCCATAGAGCTGTACTGGTTAAAAGTGAGGCTGACAACTGAAAAACATGGCTGAAAAGCATCCTGCGTAGACTAGCAGTAAGATAAAGCAATGTCAGATCTATGAGGGAGTGGGAACATCAGTCATTGTTTGAGGTGAACATTGGAGGGGGGACCTGGGCTTTTTTGAATATGTGGAGGTTGTGTGTTCAAATAAAAATAAAGTCTGCACTTTATTACCATGCAATGGTAACACATTAGGTTTTCTTATTACACTGTATTTAGTGGAAAATAATGGCTGCATGGAAGGTATAAAAAAGACAATGGTGGACAGTAGTGTAGAGTAAATTACATAAAAAAGCAATGGCATGGTCCTTTAAGAACTGATGCCAGGACAGTGTGGAGTTTAAGGCTGACTTGATGCTTGTTTCACAGGAGTCCTGTTTGCTCGTCAGTCAGCCATAGCAGCAATGACAGGACACCATGGGAGACACAGTAACTGTCAGACTCAAGGAAGGACGAGTCCCACACAGTTCCAGCCCTCCTGTTCCTCCTCATCCTCCTCCTCTTCCTCAGTCCACGGGCACAGAAACTCCTCCCCCTGAGTTTCACCCTCACTTCCTCTTTTCACCTCATCAGGCAGAGGATCTATTTTCTTCTCAAAACCACAAAGCAGTTGGAGACATCATCATCAGATAAACTGCAGTTGTTTTTGAAGGTGGTTTCTCTCTCCATCCACTTGATCAGATTCATTGTTGGTCAGCTAACAACAGATTGAGAAGCAGCAAATTTGTATTTACAAACAGAATACTTTACCAAAGAGATCTACCCACCCCCTTATCCCTGGTCCTTCTGCTCTGAATTAGCAATGTGTTTCGAGGACATTTAATCTTTGTGTGTTACCATTGTTTTTCATGTATTCAAAGGCGTCAGTTCAGTGTGGAACACTTGAAAAGCGTGGTTGTCCACCATAAGGTGCAACCTGGATGAACCCAAATGAAGACTTCCTCTTGTGCATCAATCAAAACATGAACAATTAACCTTAAACAAGAAATTACAGTTGTTGATGATGTTTGAAGGATTACTGACAGACCTCAGAAACTCACTGTTTACAGCAGATACCAAAGAAGAAAACAAATCTATGCTGATTTATCACATCCAGCATTTACACTGATCTTAAGCGCCAATGATCAAACCTAAAGATTATAGCAGGAATACAAACAGACAAAGCACATCCGATGGAAATCATCATGTATTGTATAGAAGCTGTCAGACTGCTGAGTCAGTATGGTCTCATCAGAGACTTGTGACAAGTGACAAGCAATGGAGCCAAGCAAACAAGGTTAAAGTTAACACATAGCTCTATTCACTTGTAACAAACAGTGTGTCTCAGTCCCATATTGTATAGTAATACTGTATATATGTAAGTTATCAAGATCACATTAACCACACATCACTCCAACCCATTCAGCCCAGAGTCCCAGACCCTGGCCCAGGTTTGCTGTGTGTCATTAGTTTGTAATCATTTAAAACTTTGGATGCAGTTTCCCTCTGCAAGATGGGATTTTTTTATTGTGCTTTAGTGGTCAAGTACCAAAAATGATAATGTATCAAATTACTCCAAAATAGCTGTACAATTAATAACCTAAATGTTATAAACTATAAATGAACGTTGATAGCACACAGTATAAAAGAAATTGAAGAACATGTGGAAATGCACATGTGCACAGTCAACTAAGCTGAGCTCAGAACACCATTGGAAATTAGACATCATAGATATATTACTTACACTTCAGAGAACCATGGTTTTTTTTTGTGTGTGTGTGTGTGTGTGTGTGTGTGTGTGTGTGTGTGTGTGTGTGTGTGTGTGTGTGTTTTTTTTTACATTATCCCAGACACGAACTGGCAGACACCAAGATTGCACCCATTAATTCATAAACTTTACATTTAGATAATGTCACACATAAATAAACAAAAAAAAAAGGTTTTCCAGGCTCAGGTAAGGAAATACATGAAATGTTATATTTGTTAAAACAAATATTACATATATATATATATATATACAGTATACAGATATTGGTGGTATATGAGGAAGAATTTTGGGCCACTGGAGACTTTTTAAATGCAGTAATGATGTTGGCCACAGGGATGTAATGGCAGCAAGGCTTCTTGCCCCAAAATTACGTTGTGTATTGCATTTTGGGACATAAAAAAAAGCATTCAAACATTTTTTTGACACAGTAAGGATTAGTTTATAATATGAATTTGGGACACAATTATTATCTCCTGCAACAAAATGATAATGGCTTTGGCCAGACTTTTCTCTAGATGTGGTGCAGCGCTAAAACACAGTGTGGAGAAGGGTCTGGCAATACGAGATCACATGAACACGTTGTTTTCATCATAGAATAAATTATTATCATAAACAAGCTTGTTAGTCAAGACCACAGAATATCTTCCTTGACAAGAATCTTGTTCTCTCTGCCTTCCAGAGTGTACAAAGACAATGACAGGTTCAACTGACGTAATGATAAGCATTGTTCCAGTCCAGTGCTTTCCTCATTCATGATCGTAAATATTGCAATCAACATCATTGCTCCACTGGTTGCGGTCAGACATACTTACAAAAGTATGTCAGAGCTGCATCACATGCGATTGCATTGTTCTTTAAAGAAATTGACTAAAGCCAGGACCACCACCATGTAGAAACCAGTGGCGGTAGTTAACATAATAAAACAGTAGCAAAAAGCTGATTTGATATTGGCTGGGGAAAAAATTAATCAAGAGAGTCCTCACATGGCATTGAATTGTTAGAGAAATTACTGTGAAAGGGAAGAATAGAGCACTTCAGCGTATAGGCAGCAGGTGAAAAAAAATACAGGAGATGACAGCAGGACATACAAAGACATGAAGCCTATAGGAAATCACACTGTAGGTTTATGTTGTGAATAGTGTTGTTGTTTTTTTAATGCACTTGTGTCTAACATCAGAGAGCTTCTTTAATTTTTCTCTTTTTTTCCCTCTGCTTTCATGAAGATATTAACTATTTTCTTTATTGTTAGGGGAAATTGTAACCAATTGGACGATTTATGGATTTTTATTAAGTCTGTTAAAGCATTTAATTGCAGATTTTATTTATTATGTTTTATATTCGATCCTGCAAACCGTGCATTCAGCGCCACCATTTTATTTGTAAACCCTTTATTAAAGTTTTCTTAAATGCAGATACCTCACCAGTCTACTTGTATATAGTCATAGTAAAGCATGAATACAAGATATACCTCATAAATTTCATTTATTTGTATTGTACACCCACTTGAAAATCAATGTTTTACTTCAACAGATCACTGGATTTTTTTTCTTTTTTCATATTTTGTATGGTTATACCAAAGGGAATATTTTATTGATACACATCTACCTCATTTGTTATAAAATGTGCCAAAAAGCATGTCCACAATCTCAATTGCCAGTATATTAATGGTGTTTCATATCCATGTATTTGTGTGAACACAAAATGCTTTTCAGTCAAAGAATAAATAATAGATTATGCTAGAGAATTAAGCAACAAGTGCTTTTTATGTTAGGTGTTGTGCCGGCACAACAAAACAGCCTTATGTGAGACACAGTAGGGATGCTTATCAAAACAAATCCAATCTGCAAGAAAACATGAACATAAAGAGGAAGACAGCACCTCGTAACAACAGATGCCAATGACTGATTTTAAATTTGTCCTGTCAGCAATGTGGCCCACTCACTACATATGTTAATCACACTTTGAGAACCACATTTAGTTGTGTGTTTAAAAAAAAAAAAACAATATAGGCAATTATATTGGATTTTTCTCAAACATAGATATCAGTATTAACCTAAAAAGATCCAGTATCGGGCAGGCTATAGTCAAGAATGAACTTCCCTGCTCAACTCTTCCTGTTGAATCTCCTCTGTTACCAATTTTGCAGTGCGCTTTCACCGCGCAGCTAAGCTCCAATCTGCCATTTTGGAAACGTAAATGAAAGCTAAAAAAGTATTTAGCTACAACAGGTGTGTGCAGGCCATGTGAAGGAGGTTTTGTTTCAGGAAATAAGCCAGCCTTCAGTAAGTGAAGATGCACATAGAAACATGAGAACCCATTCCAAAAAATACTGGCATCCTGCAGGTATTTGTTTCCAGGAAAGAGAATAGATTTTGGGGAGAATTCCTGGAAAAAAAAATAGGTTTGCAATTTCCAGTATTCAACTATTTGGTCTGTCAATCTGTGTGGTCAATATTTACACTACTTACAATACATACAACTACTGGCCAGAGTTCTATCAATGTCATTTTAACCAAAAACTCCTCCCAGTCTTTATTCTGGCAACCCAATCACTTCAACAGGCAGGTTAACATTATTTACTGAGCACAATCATGTTCCCCAGTGGATGAACATTTAGAGCTTCACTACTGATAAATCTCTAAGAACCGACTTGTTGTTTGTTTTTTGGAGTTGTCGTCTTCTTCTTCACTGTGAGGAAATTTTCATGCAGATTGTTCACAGTTCTCGATTTTAAATGCTATGACTGATGACAATGTAGTGCTCCAGGCTGATTACTGGTGATAAAGCTAATAATATATTGTGTTACTATATGTATAGATGGTCATATTGAAATTGTACAAACACAATCGTGCAGCAGAGGACAACCACAACCACAAGGTGGTTCTCGTGATTACTTGAAATGTGTTATTTAGCAATCATCAATTCTGCACGTAGATACAGCAAAGGTCCAAGAAACTAATCACTTCCTCAAGGGAGATGGACTAGACAGAGCTCTCTAATCTGGAAAATCTGGAGCGTTGTTTCAGACATGGTGTTACTCATGTTGTCTTGAACTCGTGTCTCCACAGACCTTAATAGAGTTGCAAAGTGGGAGAAGTAATGTTAGGGATCCAGGGTTCTAAAAGTAAAAGTCCAGTTTAATTTCACTTTGTTAGCCAAGTCTCAGTTGGAACTATTTAAGTCTCCTGGTTGAGTAAACAGTACAAAAAAATCAATTGTGTTTGTGCAAATATAATTTTTCTGATGAGAAGTCTAAGGACATTACACTCTTTTTGTTGTACATAAAAAAGAGATGTCAACTACTCAACTTCCAAGGTACTTTTCGGTAAGAAACATCCAATGATAGTGCATGTTAGCTACACATGCAATGAATCTAAGACTCAAATTTACACTTTTAAGCAACCTTTTGTAAGTTAATTTTGGAAACTATCAACATCATCATTTGTCAATTGCCTAAAACCACATAATTGTTTTACATGGACCCAAAACAGACACCTCATGGTCATGCAGCTAATATGTATTTCTCAGACAATCAATTGTTTCCTAACTCTGACCTTTATCAAGTAGTTCTATTTTAACCATGACCATTATTGTTCCATAAAACGTAGACTTTTTGTAATTTTGTTTTGGAAGACATTGACATATATGCACCCCACAAATAGGGACATTAGGGGAAATATTTATATGGGTAATTTGGCAGACAATGACAAAGTAGTTTAGTTGGAAAAAGACCTTGTGGAATTTGTACCTCTGACTGGCTTCTTCTCCCCACCCAGGGTACCAAACGTCAACAAAGAAAGTTGATTTAATTGAAACTGATGGCCATCACATAAACCTGACCAATCATTCAATTGTCCAGGACTCAATGTTTCTCAACACAAAAACACAGACTATTAAAACCAAATAGAGCAGGTAAACACTTCTATAAGTAGCTCCCTCTCCCACTTCACAACTCTATAGTATACTCTCATAAGAAGTGTCCCATGGGTGATTCTGTCTTGAGTCCAGTCACCAAGTTACCATTTTTGATCATGAACTATATTCAAGAATAACTAAAATCCAAGACCATCAGAGTATCACAGTCATAGATCTGGAACAGAGGCTCTAAACACTGAAATTACAAACTCATTGGGTGGTAGGAGTCTGTTATGGTGGAAAAAGGACTATGTCGGGCATGTGTAAAGCAACAAAAAGTAATCCATTATTCAGTACAAACAAAATTTCAGTGATTAAGGAAGAAAGCTTTTTTTTTTATGTATTATCATATGTATTGGCTTTAATGGTAGAAACATCTCTTTGTCAGGGTAAAATATGTTTTTTTTTTAATTATTATTTATAAATGGTTCCATTATTCCACCTTAAAAGTTGCTAAGGAGATTGTTGAGATTGTTTTGCCAACAAGATTCTCCCAATAATACATTTTACAAATCTGAGCTGAAAATGCTCTGAAATGTCCATGAGATGGAAATTCAGGATTGTGAAGCGGAGTATGATGCCCCTGGATCAGGACTCAGTCAGGACAGTGTACTTTTTTTATTGTCCTGATAAGACAGGAACACCTGGCTCCTCTCTAGTCTATTCCTCATGAATGCCTCTTCCTCAGCCACTCCTCCTGTACATACTGCTGAATAATACCAGTCATTGAACATTTCAGATGACTTTGAAACCCCTGCATGGAATCACTGGCATTATTTTCACCAAAGACTTTTTCAAGATGTGACCACACTGATTTTTAGGTCATAACCAACAGCAGAGCAGACAGGCAAAGAGAAAGCGACAGCTCTGCATGCAGAAAAACAATGAATTGACTTGTATAATCAAATAACATGTTGTTTACTTTGTATTTTAGCTATGCTATGCTGTTTGAGCTTGGATATGCTGGTAGTTTTTAAAAACAAAACGCTTTATTAGCTGTGTTTGAAGCTTTAAATGTTTGTTTTATTTCCCTTTCGTTCATCTTAGATGATCCAGTGCATTATGGGAATCCTGGATTATGATGCTCAGGGGTTAAAAATGTACAAAAAAGAAGGTGAAAGAGATTTTCCTGTTTTGCCATTTGACATGTAGCGTATTTAGAAATAAAATCATGCTTTTACTTCAGTGAAACGCTTCTGCGCCATTCTTGTCCTCTTTATTATAATACTGTGTCAGTACCTGAATTGGACCAAAAAGGTGCTAGTACACCAATTTAGCACAACCCTACTCACAACATACTCCTAATCCTAATTCTTTTGGTGTTTTGTTAGACTTTGGCAGCATTAAGCTAACTATGAGTTTACACAGGGACACCGTTTTACGCAAGCGTTACTTCCCATATTCTGCCCCTACTCTGTCTCTGATGGCTCTGAACCTGACTGTTTTTACCCTAACCATCTCAGCCCTCATGCCTATAACCAAAACAAAAAACATTATACTTTTTCTGTAAATGTTAAAGATTTAAAGTACAATTCCTCTATGATTAAATTTAGACAATTACAAAAAAAGGGTTTAGGCCTAATGAACATTTAGTCCATTAGAGACAAGGATATCCAAATTGCTGTTCTTTAAACAGATAGTTTTGGTTTTATTTGTCCAGGTTTGGAGATATCTGTCTCTGAGAGTTTTGCCTCCACCCAAATACTGTGAAGGTCAATGTTATTAACATAGAAAACAATTAAAATTATCAGAAAAATCTGCAGTCTTTTAAAAAGAAAGTATCCCCAACATTTGTTAACCTCCATTTTATTGGGACTAATATCTCAAAACCTGGACTAATAAAACTCAAACTATTTGCAAGTTTTTCTCATTTCAAAAATAAAGATCTGTAAGGCGGAATTTGGAGGAAATGTGTCTAAATTAAGGCATTTAGAATATTTCCTTTTGACAGAATGGTTTGACAAGAAGACAAATTTGTATTGCTATATTATAGTGTGTAATTTTTCTGTTTGTTTGTTTTATGTTTTTTTTTTGTTTGTTTTTTCATTTAGGCTGAGCACACAGAGCTGCAAAGTTTTTCTTTTCTCATTCCAGTGCCAAAGACAATAAAATGATAGTAAAAAAAAATAAAGCGATCTCCATTTCTTAAACACAAATCATATGATTTAAAGACATTTGCTTTCTGACAAGTGGAGAATTGGAAACTCATATTCAGCAAACGCAGGCAGTTGAACTAATGCTGTTTGGTTGAGTTGCAGCATTAAGCAGGTAAAATTGGGTAAAGATTGGTTAATTAAGGCTGAGAATCTTGATGTAATTAGGAGCAGCAAAGATTAGTGGCCACCGATGGCATGAAAAGGATTTGCAGGTAAGACTTATTATTGGCGCTGGCTGAATGTTACTTTATACTTCTGAATAAACAAAAACAAATTAGGAGCAGTCGTCCAATAATGGGTTATCTTGTCAGGGGCTGACAGAAATCCATGCCCCTATAACACAGTGTTAATTTTATGCACCACTGACAAGCACAGTGCTAATCAATAACACTACTATAAAATAAGGTGAAGCATCAATCTGCAGTGAAGGTGCTGGATGGAGATGTGAGCAGATAGAAAGAATAACGTTGCTCCATCCATAATGAAGCCTGTGCACAGCATGTTACATCTAGAAAGACTGACTCAGCAGGAAGGCAGCAGTGAGAGCTGACTGTGAGCTGCTGCTTTTTGGCTGCTCTGTGAGATCATCCTGGTGTGTCAGAAAGTAATCAGATTATTTTCTAACAGTCCCATTACATACACTATATGGGGTGACCAAATATAGCCCATGGGCCATGTGTGGCCCAACAGCTTAATGTATATGGCCTGTAAGTTTTTTTAAATTAAAATTATATTAGTCTTGCTGACTACTGGTAGATGCAGTTCTTACTGTGAATGCTAGTTGTCACTATTACCATATGGGAATATCCGTAACAGGAGAAGCACTCTGCACCAGAGGATTGATTCAACTTCTTTACTCAAGCAAAGGGAAAAAGTATAGGCTCTGAAATGTACTCAAAATATAAAAGTAAAAATTATTCTCTTGGCTTCTCTGAAAGACATTTCTACTTGCTGTTTCTGTGATAACTAATTGAAACTTTAAACAGGGTCTTTGTCTATTGTCTGTTTTGTCCTGCATTTTATTTTTTTATTTTTGTTTTGTCATGCAAATGCATTAAAACTTAAGTAAGCCTGTTTATAAAGTGCAAGTAGGAAGTACAGATATTTAGAGAAAAATAAATACTCAAGACACCTGAATAACCCCAACCAGTCAAGGCACACAGCCACCCACCTAGAGCTAGGGTCTGCTCGAGGTTTCTGCCTTTTAAAAGGAAGTTTTTCCTTGCCACTGTCGCCAAGCGCTTGCTTATGATGGGAACTGTTGGGTCTCTGTAAATAATTTATATAAGGAGTACGGTCCTGCTCTATCTGAAAAGTGTCCTGAGATAACCTTTGTTATGAATTGGCACTATACAAATTACACTGAATTGAATTGGATACCTGAAAAAGCTACTTAAGTACATTAATGAAGTACTTACTTCCCACCTCTGCGATCTGAACAAATTGGACAAAAGCATGCAAGGAAAAGATGTGTTGCAAATTCATACACACAAGAAATCCTTTGATTCTCAAACACAGACATTTCCGTGAAAAAAACTGAAAAATGTGGTTGTGTTCACATTGCCAATATCAGAATTTAACCAGCACTTTCAATATTTAACCACAATTAAAAGGACGTGAACCTATTCTCAAAGCCTTTCTCTCTTGATGTGGAAAGAACACAGGAGGACATGTAGTTGGAGCTTACTGAAATGTAATATGATGATGTATTATACTACCTGATCTCCCCAAGTGAGGCTGGCCAAAAGGGATTCATGCACAAAGGATGCTAAGTTTATTTGGCTCTACATGCATATACATATGAGGGCAAACATTTTCTCTTGTGACACTAAACAAGACTGTGAACAGACTGAGGCTACAAAATGCAGTGTCTTTAGCAGTACATGTGTTTCATAAGGGATTTTTTCTTTAGGGAATTTGTTTTTGTAAGATAAAATAAATTAAAGCTGCAAGCAGTGATGAACGGGCCACCGCACTCCACGAAACTCAGGGTGTGCTGCGGCCGCGTCACGTGCCGTGGTAACACGTGCGGACCACAACATGAAAATTTCGCACTGCTTACTTCCTGTTGCCAATAGGTGGCGCTCTCACTATATCTGAATATTGTCATGTAGACGTGTTCAGGGCGGGACTCTTATCAAACGTGTGAAGTTTCATTGAGATTGAACCATGTACACTGAAGTTGTGAGTACTATCTGTTTTATGGCCAATCGGCGGAATTTGACACGTCTTCACAGGCACGCTTCGACGTATAGTCACAAATAGCACGACTTTTGATCATGTTTTTTAACTGTACTGAAATACAACACAAAAAAATGCTGAAAGTCTGCCAAATGCCGGAAATGGCATCACAGTTTCACATTCGATTCAACCTGGCCAACTTTGACGGCACGCCACGGACACGCCCTTCAACATACGTGCACAAATAGCACAACTTTTAATCAGCAACATACTTTGACTGTACTGACCAATTTTGAAGCAGATCCGATGAATTCCCTAGGAGGAGTTCATTCAAATACAACACGAAATATCACAGAAAATGACAAAAAAAATCTAAATGGCTGATTTTGATGCCACGCCACGGCCACGGCCACGGTCCCGCCCTTTAATGTACATGCACAAATAGCACAACTTTTAATCAGCAACATTTTCTATCTGTACTGACCAATTTTGAAGTAGATCCGATGAATTCCCTAGGAGGAGTTTGTTCAAATACAACGCAAAAAATCGCCGAAAATGGCTGCAAAATTCAACGTGGCCAAATTTGATGGCACACCACGGACACGCCGTTCAACATACAGTCACAAATAGCACAACTTTTAATCAGCAATGTTTTTTGACTGTACTGACCAATTTTGAAATAGATCAATCAATCAACGATTACATTTGTTCAAATACAAGAATGAATGTGCAACAAACTTTGCATAAGTTATTAGCCTAAACGCACTTTTCTTCATAGTAGCGCCACCTAGTGGCTGACCCAAAATCGACGCATAGAATATTAAATATTTCACCACTACTGACATGTGCGCCGCGTTTCATGAGCTTTTGAGCATGGGAAAGCCTCCAAATATGCGATTCAAAAGTTACTAAAAGAAAAATAATAAGAAGAATAGCCTTTACAGATACAATAGGGCCTTCGCACGATTTGTTCTCGGGCCCTAATAAGAAACATAGCAAATACAATAGGGACCTCCAGCGGTCACTGGCTCGGTCCCTAATTAACCAGTGAAGGCTGTAACTGCCATGGACACTGACGAACATGCATCAGTGTTAATTTGTTTTGGTACCAGGACATCAAATCAGTCATTTAAAGTCAAGCCTAAACAGTGCAATAACAATTTTACTGAATGTATTTTTGGTCTCTCTATATACAAATATTCCTGTTGTAGTAACTTGTTGTGCATCCAGCTTCAGTTAATTCCACCATGCAGATCATTCTCATATGTGAACATCTTTGTCAGGCATAAACTGCTTCTCGTTTTTTGAGTAATAACCCATCAATATCAGAAACACAAAGGTGCAGCCTCTCCTGTCTGCTCTCTCAGTGGCCATTGATTCTGATGGTGACCTTTGACCTGGCTGGTGGAATACTCGCTGAATAAAATCACCTTGTCTGTCAGGGAGGGATTTGCACTGGTGATCTGAACGACTGGATGCTGCTCCGTCAATACCAATTAGCAACTACTGCACACACCTGCAGATGTACAGCTCCTGAAAGATATCTTATCCGAGCTTAGCACAATAACTGGAGGCTGGGGGAAACTCTAAAGCAAAAACATTGATATTGCAAATATCTATAGCTATATTACCCTTTCACTGAAGATCCACTTACTAGCTCATTCTTGTGCTTTAAACTGCATCTCACAGTCTTTATTTAAAGTTTAGAGTGTGTTTCAGTTCAGCTGTGAGATGCTATTGAAGTCCAGTAAAAGTAATAGTGGACCTTGATATACATGCTCCTCTTGTGGACTGAGAACATTCTCCTGCTTTCTAGGCTAACAAAGCCCTTTTAAAATGTTCTGGATGTGGTCAAGCAGAAGTATGGAGCTGTCACAAAGAACAACATCAACAATACAAGTAACACAGATCTCATAGAAAGACCCAAAACTTAGTTGGATTAACTGTGTTGAACAAATGGAAAACATTTATTCACAGTTGGTATATATTACTTGCTAATGCTTGAACCACTAATGCACCTGTGTGAAACTTCAATCAATCAAATATTTTTAAGCATTGATCAAATAGGCCAAGGCACACATGGCAGGGGCCCAAGGTTGTAGTATACCCATACTACAACTTTTTGCACTGTATTTTTTCCAATAATTTTGCAGAAATACTCAGAAACAAAAGATTTTCATTGTACTGCATCAGATTTTTCCATGTCATTCTTTTTGGCTAAACCACAGCTGGGCCAGACCTGTAAACATAAAAGTTTGTTACTGACTGCCTTGGCCTATTTGATCCATGCTTAGAAATATTTCTATATATAAGTCTAAGGACTTGTAGGTCTTGTCAGCAACAGTTCACTGGCCCAGAAATACCTCCACACAAGCATAAAATGAATGAAGAAAATGTTCTTAGAAAATGTCAATGTGTGAAAAAGTGCAGGTGAAAAGTACAACAGGGTTTGTTGTCTCTATTAAAATTATCTTTGGAGAAAAGAATACAATTCAACCTGTGATATGCTTGCTTGACTTTTTCAACACATGAACAAATGGCAGAGGCATATAGTACAAATTAAGGCAAAGCAAATTAACTGGTTTATATTGATGGCTGTATTTTGTATTTTGTTGTCCACTGTGTAATGATTGATTGAAATTATTAATCATTTGACCAGGTTTTTGATGAAAATATTTGTTTTTATTGAATGTGTTCAGAATCAGAATCAGAAATACTTGAATAATCCCAGTGTTTACTATTTTGTGAGTGTTAGAGCATTTTGCAAACAAAATATGTCATTTTGGCAAATGTCTTTCAGTTTCAGTCCTGTGTGTGAACTGTTTTGAAAGTGTGACTTCTAAATGGACAAAGATGTTAAAGCAAAGGAGAAAAACTGTAAACCAATTGACAAGAATAGAATCCAGATATGATTCAACATCAACAGCAATTCATACTAAATACCATCTCTACATTTCAAGATGCAAAAAAACGTTCCCTATATTCATCAACTCTATCAAAACATGGCAAACCCAACTTAATATCAAATCATTCTTTCAAACCACTAGCACAGTAAAAGCTACAGTATGAAGAAAGTGGGGGTTCAGTCTATACAACACTACATGTATATCTGTAACAACAAGACAAATAATCTTTTCCCTTTCATTTTCCCTTCTGAAAATACTGACAATGGATGCAACCTTGTAACGGTTTGAGTAGGAGTGCACTAGCTGTCCAGCTTCTCTCACAGTCCTCCCATGTATGAGTCTGTGTGGAGAGCAAAAGAGGCATTGACTATTGTCACCTATTTCGTTTTAAATTAACATTTCATAAATTGATCTGCATTTATACTTGTAAAACAATCAGGTCATAGACTCTTGTGTCTCAACTTGCTAATCAAACTTTAAATAATGACCCGTGCCTGCTGGCTACACCGATAGCCCCAAAACATCGGGGGGTGTCATCAGCTCCCTGTCCTTCAGCCCAAAATGTGGCTCCCTGCCTTGCAGCCCTGTTGCTGGAGTCCTGCTGGGCACTCGACTGGGATACTTGTCCCATACCTTTCCTTGATCTAGAATCAGATCTAGAAGGGACCCACCTAAATCACCTCCAGAGCTGTCCAGCTTACACTGCTGGCCTCTGGAGGCTCTGAGGCTGTCAAAAGAAGGGGACTGCACATTATTGGCCACTGTTCCATTGTGAAGTTCCTCCCTGGACAGTGTAGAGGGAATATCACCATGTGTGCAATCATTAGTAAGCAAGGTGTCCTCCATCACCATGCCAACCTTGGTCCCTACAACACTGCCCTTCTCATTCCTGGATCGTTTTATTGCCAAGTAGGTTTTCACATACAATACATACATACTTTACCTCGGTATACTGTCTGTAGGATAACATGAGTCTTGCCTGCAGCTTCTTCATCAAGCACCCACAATTGATTATTTGTTATCCAACCATATTCCACATTCTCAAACCCAGTTGAAGAGAATGGTGATGGAAGGTGTATGACTGCCATCCCCTCGCATGCATGCTTCTTCTTCATGCAGTGGAGTTGATGGTAAATGGTAAATGGACCTGTACTTGTTTAGCGCCTTTCTAGTCTTCCAACCACTCAAAGCGCTACGTTCACCCTTTCACACACATTCACTCAGTGATGGCAAAGCCCATCGAACAGAAACTAACGCATTCATACACATTCACACACCGATGCCCAGCATCGGGAGCAATTTGGGGTTCAGTATCTTGCGCAAGGATACTTCGACATGTGGCGGCTCAGGGGCGGCTGTGGCTCAGAGGCAGAGTTGCTGAAATCAGGATGTGTGGGCTTTCAACAGCTGGATCCCTCACTCCAGGAGACCTTTCCCCACATGTCAGGGAGCACATCACTTGTGATTTAGATGTGGTATTGCAGACAGACCAAAAACCCAGGATGCAGACTGATTTCTTTTTTCTGACATTTTGCATTGTATTTTTGTGTTTAGAGCTTTGAAAAAAAGGGTCAGTTTTATATTTTAATAAAATAATTTTTTTTTTTTTACTGTATTGTGTAACTTTGAGAATGCAAAAAGTATAAACCTACTGATAAGGTAGTCAGTGTGTTGGTAGGTTGGGTAATTTATTCATATGAGGGCACGTGTCATTATGGAGAACACAAGATCAGTTAGTTGAATGCAGTATTTGCTTTTGATATAGAATTGTAGAGTTTTGCATTTTGTGTAAGTGGTTTTGTGTTTAGGGTTTTGAGAAAATGAGCCAAAGATTAAGAAATTTGTGTGTATACAGTTGTGAAAAATTATCCTGCCTGTTTGTTTTAGATGTGGTTTGGTCTCTGGCCACTACAATGAGCGACAGATCCAGCAAAGAGACTGTGGACACACAGAGAGACAGAGAAATGATTAAGATGACTGTGTGTCCGCTCTTATTGTGTCTCTTGTGTTGTGGAGTAGCAGCAACCATGACAAAGCTCTTTCTCCATTTATTTGTCAGGCAAAGCAGACCCACAGCTGTGTTTGTTAGGCTGTCAGCAGTGTCATTGCAGAGACAGTCATCAGTATCAAGGCTCTTTGTGTGTTTTTAGCATATTTGCATATCAAATGTTCCATATCCTGCACTCCAGTTTGACACACTGGCAGGTGCAGACAGAACTGAGCTCTTTATTGGTGTTGAGGTGTTGTGGTGAGAGCTCCTCAAAAGATTTGTAATGCAAAGTAGGACATAATAAAGTTAAATACAGTGCTGATATGTGCTCAAAAAATTATTGTCAGGTTTTCTTAGACTGTACATGTTATGAGTCACAGACCTATATTGTATTTCAGGACTTGTGTTAAGTCATAGTGCTAATGGATGTGTATCTTGTAATCAATGGTGTCACTGCACAGACTACAAGGAATACTGACTATTGATTATTTACAATGTGTTCAATTATATATTGTAAATATAAAAAATCTATATCAGTGCAGATTTAATGAAAGTTTCGAATTTTAAGACATTTAAACCTGTTACAAAACTGTGTTGTATTCTATGTTTTAATATTGTTCATTAGGATGGTTTCTCAAGAGCAATTTCTAATTTCTTCTATGCCTGTAATAGTCACGAGCCATTAAAAACTGCAGAGACTAGTAAAAAAACAAGTGACTTCTATCTAATCAAAGTCAGCATACATTTCATTTGCATTTGAGGCCATCATAATTGACAGGCAGACATTTCTGGAAGACTCTCTTTAGTGCAAGAGGATAATGAATGTTCAGGTTGCCTTTGAAATGATTCTTTGCTTTTGGCTTTTTGGATCATGCTAATAAATCTGATTTTGGACTTATGTTTAACACTTCACCCAGGGCAGCTACACCAAAAGATAATGGAAACCTAGTCTAAAACATGAGATTGGCTGAGGCGTCTTCAAACACATGATTTCAAAATACTACTATTTAACTGACTTCTTTGCACTGGCTCCTTGTTAAATTCACAATAGAATTTAAAATCCTCCTCCTCCTCATCCACAAACCTCTTCACATATCTTAAAGAGCTCATAGTACCCTATGAGGTAGAACACTGTGCTCCCAGACTGCAGGGCTGCTCGTGGTTCCTATAGTAGTGTGCATGTGTATATATATGTATGTGTACATGTGTTAACCCACACTTATGCACATCTTCTGGATTATTCCTTTGTACATTACAAGTATATTGTGACCTTTTGCAGATACCTTGGACTTTATTGTCTAAATTCTGCTAGTGAGGTCCTCCTACCTGGCCTGTGAGAGAGGTAAAACAATTGCCATTACCACACACTCACACCTAATACTCCAACTACAATCCTCCTTCCCATCAAACATTTTGCTCCATCTGTGATAAGTAGACCTATACAGACTAGAATGAGGTACAAATAAACATTTGAATAGAAGATCTTCCATAGAATCTTAAGATACTTGAGTATTAACATATAGAAATTAACATATAAGAAAAGTGTGCTCTCAATTTGTGGAAATAAATAAATATATTGATTCAGACAACTTGAACAATGCTTATAATGGTAGCAGGGATTCCACCCCAAGTGCTGAGTTGAAGTCATGTCAACTGACTATTAAAATATAGAAAATGACAAGAGAAATTCATTGCAAGCTAGGACATCAACTTAACTTGACTGTTATTTGCTGAGATCAAACTTGGAGAGGAGAGAACACAAGTTTACCTGATCACTGTTCCCACAATTTACTGTCATGGTGTGTCTCTGTTCGTGACCAGACGGATAGTTCTGTTTCATCCTCTCACTGAACACTGACACCCACTTTGATTTTGTAATTTGCGGGGCACTGTTCATCTCGCATTGTGAGTGTTTGTACCAAAACAAATTCGGTGTCTGTGAAAACTTACTTGGCAATAAAGCCAATTGTGATTCTCATTACAGCACAGTAAAGAACACCAGTAAGCACATACCTCAGTAAACCTGAAATTAAAAAACACATACAGAGAGTAAAGCTATACTTGACTAACTGGTTTTAATCATAATTGTTGATTTAGCGGGGCTTTGTTGAGGACAGAGCCCGATGGGGTAACAACACTCCAAGACAGATGTGAGAGGAAAGCTCCCAGAGGAGGAGACCCTTCAGTAGCTGAACACTTAACAAGCCTTCCAGCCACCTCCCAGAACAACAACTGCAGCTTCATTGCACCAATAATTGGGATTTTGGCTCTGTCTGCCATCTAATGCCAGTCAGAACCACGCTTAACAAATGCTTGCTGTACTGGCCTGTGTATGCGTGTAATGTCCTGTACTTCTGTCTTCTTGAGAACCTATTACAGTTGTGGAGAGACCCTTTGTTGTTGTTATTGTTGTCATTTAAAATAAGCATTCACCCTTCTTCACAGGGCTGTTTTAGAATTTGGGCTTGACTAAAGGATTATTGTTAAAATTGGGATGAGGCTGAGTTTAATAACTGACATTTCCAATAACGAGAATTGATTTGTTGATAATAATGAACATTTTGACTAGTGAGAACTGAGTTGTAGATATCAATTTTTAGAATTGCAACTGGTCAAAACTACATTATGGATGAGTCAAAACTGAATCACACATACCTGTAACTGAGCGTAAATAGAAATCAATGGCAAAGTTGACTAGTTGTAATTAATTTACATATATAAACAACAGACATTTCCACAATTCATTGTGAACTGCAGATATATTTATTTCAGATTGCTACTAGTCATAATTACAACTGTTGATATCTAAAACTGCTATTACTGCAACTGATTAAATGTTAAAATAGTTTGCCACAGAGAGAGCTAGAACAAGGCAAGGAGCAGCTCTATAGATAGATAGATAGATAGATAGATAGATAGATAGATAGATAGATAGATAGATAGATAGATAGATAGATAGATAGATAGATAAGATTTGCCCATTAAAAAAAACCCTAACCCTAACCCTAACCCAACCCTAACCCAATCAATTAATCAAAAATCAATGGCCGTTAATATTGACATTCTGGCAAGCACAAATAAATTAATGTATGAGAATTGTTAAAGAATGTGGAAATTGTTTGGTCTCTGTAAATAATTTCATAAACAGTGCAGTCGAGACCTGCTCTATTTGAAAAGTGTCCTGAGATAACTTCTGTTATGATTTGGCACTGGACTTTTTTAATTGGAGCCCACAATTTCTTTTTTTCATTTTTTGGGGGGCCTTTGACATGCAGCAAGGGGCTGTGGTAAGGACTCAGCCTTAGTACATAAGACAGACGCTCTACCAGGTGAGCTACTGGTGCAACCCCCACAACAAATGTCTGCCTAGGACCACAAGCAGTTTAAGCTGGCCATAATAGTAATCATCATCTACATATTAGAACTACATGTATTAATACCTGAGTCTTTTTGGTATTGCCTGCAATTTGGCAGCCAGCAAACATACACCTGAGGATGGCACTGACCTTAACCTAACCTCACCTGTCACCGAGTCCATATCTGATAGTCGAATCTGATTTCCCAAGTTGACTTTTCCCCCCATTTTACTTCTATTTCCCCCATATTTCCTCCCCTGTTGTCCTACACCTGCTCTCTGGTTGTCATATGACCTGCCATGTTGAGTGTACATTAGATTAATTTGGCCTTGTGGCCCCTAACCATTTCACAAAGATTAAAAACAGCATTTCCCCACAGTTGACAGGGGGTCGTTGTGGGGACATTACAGTGTTACATTTCTCTCAGATCCAAGGCCTTGCTGAATTCATGATAAGTCATAGATCTGAGAATCAAGTTTGTTCAAAACGTCTAAGTTGCTGGTTATTTACTTCAAATGGGTTATTTTTTGGGTGGTTAACAGCCACAGCCATCTTGGTGTCTCAAGAGGAATTTGACCTCTCTCTCACACACACTCACACTCACACACACACACACACACACACACACACACACACACACACACACACACAACAAAAATCTGTTTTTAGTTTCCTCAGAAGGATATTCACAAAAATAGAAAATATTTGATATTTTAATATGATAATACACTGAATTTCTAGATCATATCATACCACAAAACAACATTTTGAGAGCATCTTGCTCATATTTGACCTGTTTCAAAAGTGTAGGTAAGCTGTGGTTTGTCTCTGATTGAGGTTGTAGTGCCCTCCTGTGGAAGAGGAGATGAGCCATTTTCTTTTCTTGAAACATACCTTCAAACACACATTTGAACACAACGTTACACAACTTTTTCCACTTAAATCTTTAGTTTTTGTTATTAAATTCTCCTTATATTTGTTCTTCTGATATGGTAGAGTGGATCGTCCATTAACAGCAGGGTATAATGTTACACAGTAAAATTACAGTTTTTGTCAATGCAGTCTGGTGGCTTTGAACACAATATAAGTGCTGTTTCTGGTTAAATAAAATGGATCTTACTCTTACGGTCTCTGTAGGGTCCTTTCCATACTGTTGTCAGACACTCAAAAAACAATCTGAGCCAGTAGAAAAAACAAGCACTTTTAGTGTACATACTGAACATTGAAAGTGCACAGTTGCCTATAAGGATTGCTTTGCAGCCACAACGGCTGCAGACCTCTCGCTCAATACTGGACCAGCTGGACCTAAAGTAACCCTTTAAGTGAAATTCTGAGAAGTCTGTTTGAGCAGGGCCCAGATGTTTGATTGCAGCACATTCAATCCACTGGCCCACTGAAGGGATTATTTCCAAGAGCAACAGATTTTAACTAAATAAAAAAAGAAAACTTTTAATAAAAAACACCCTCACATGGTACCACAATTAAAAATGCTGCAAGTTTACAGATACAGGAAAACATAGACAATTTTGTAAACCATCCTGTAATAAAGCTCATGATTTTGAAGCAAAGAAAACCAAAAAAAAAAAATGTTTCTCTGAGTCTGTTAAAGTTTAAAATAAAGTACAAAAAAACATGATTTTTTGGATTTGGATTCCACAGATCCAACATCTGCCTGCAGGTGAATACAGATAGAGATCTAAGTCTAATCGGTAATTTCACAAAACAGTGATATGCAAACACTCCACACTAATATGTTTTTCCTATTTGAGGAAAGGTGCTATAAAGGTGTGGAAAGAATTTAATGTTGTTGATCTTGCATGTTTTTACTTTTGAGATATCTGTCTGAGAGTTCTGCCTCCACCCCAGTACAATGATCAAGACTATCTCTAGTCTGTGAATTATCCAGACTAACAGGGATATGGATTCTGAAAAAAACACACTGATGTTGAATTTTCTAAATGTCATTTTTCAATGGACTAATTAAATTACAGAATTAATTCTCATCCCAATAACTAACTTATTACAAGCTTGAAATGAATCTTGAAAATGTAAAAAAAAATGTATATGCGCTTTTATATGAGCATCTGTATTTTAGTTACAGATGTTGTTTCTATGTGTCCGTATTTTAATTCACTCAGTCTGACAAGCGCAGAAAAGTGGAGTGTAGGTCCCTGAGATTTGAGCTCCTGATGGCTGGGGGTTCATGTACACATGCAAGCAATCCAGATAATGTAGGTATGGTAGAGTAGCTGCCGTGTTTATTGTTCTTGATGTTTCTGCTTGCTGTCAACTGTTAGTAAATGGGCTTAAGTGTAGGCATTAACACTGAGAAAATGTCATATCCATCTATTCTATACCAACACACAGAAAAATCCAACAATAGCAGAGAGGTCAGAGTTCCGAAGATTAACAGAGTGGACTTTTAAAGGACCAGTGTGTAGGATTTAGTGGCATCTAGTACTGTTGTTGCAGACTGCAAATGTGAAAAAACTTGAAAAGCTGGTTTGTCTTCTGGGCTACTGTAGAAACATGGTGGTTCAACATGGAAAAATCTATGGAAGGCGACCCACCGCCTCTGTAGATAAAAACATCTAATTTTAATGTAACAAAAACACAATTCCTATTTATATTAACGAAAACATACATATGAATATTCTAGATATGTCTGCCTATAGATCCTGCTAAATGTTACACACTGGAACTTTAAATTGAAACACAAAATGCCTCCTAAAACTACAAACTTGAATTCCTACATGTCTATTTGTGTAAAAAGCAAACGAATGATATACAACATGTTAATTACTGAGCTATCAGGGTGTCAGAAGGTATATTTATGGAACTTAAGACACAGCCAAGCAAGTAGTTCGCCTTGCTGCCAGTCTTTATGTTAAGCTAAGCACACCCAGACTTATGCTTACACTTCCATCTGAACATCTCACTCTGATAGAAAGCAAATGAGCATATTTGCCTACATTTTGCATTATTCCTTTAAGTGTATTTCTCTTACAAGATGAAATCTCAAGTTTGCAATTTATTTAAGTCAATAAACTGACCATAAACAACAACTGTACATTTGATTTTGGAAGCAGAGTGGCAGAGTGGCATGGACCAGTTTAAATTATTTACTGAGTATCTACTACATTTACAACTTAATTTAACTTAACAGAAGTTAAATTATTATTGCTTGGACTAAATTACAAAGGAAAATCTTATGTTGGTATGACATGAAAGCTGCCCTGTAACAAACTTCATCAAAGTACTGATTAACAGCTGTTAGAACCAATGAAAACATTTGAATTACTGACCTGCCTTCCAGTTACCATTTGTGTGATTGAAAGGCAAAGCAGGGCTTTTCAAAGCCAGCACAGATACAATAAAAATGGACAGAAACAGCCCTGTTGTGGTGTGTGAGGAGGTCAGACACCTACACAGTCAACAGCCTGATCATCAGTCCACAAGTCTTTTACAGAGATGCTTCCTACTTCCAACGATGTATTCACTAGCACGGATGTTGTGTGAAACATCTAGCTGAGAGCAGTGAGTCCAAGCTGTTCTTCCATTTATCCTGGCTCTGTTCAATGCTAATTAGGCACATAGTTCAGCTCAATCGGGCCAGAATAGGCTGCAGTCACATTTACATGTATGTGCATTGTGCAAGCAAACAAACTGGTATAAATGAAGGTTGTCTAAATATTTCCAACAATGAAAAAACTGGAAAAAAGAATTACAGGCAATTATCTTTCTGCCGAGAAAAGAGACCAAACCAGGGATAAAACATCAGGGAGTATTGGACCAAAACAGGGCTAAAACATCATGGAATACTGGACTAGCCCATGGCTAAAAACATCAGGGGATATTAGACTATACAGAGCTAAATCAAAAGAGAATGTTTGCCAAATATTGAAGTAAAAAGAAATGACACACAATATTGCCCTTTGCAATTAAAAAAACCCAAGGGCAAAATAAACATGCCTGGATACAGTTTTTAACATTGTGGAAAATATTCAGGCCATGAAAGTGCTCATATATACCAATTTGTGTGCTTCTGTGTAAAACTCAACATGACATGTACATGTAGTCCTGACTAAAAAGGCCACAGAAAAGAGGCCAAAAAAGGTCCAGTGAGATGTGGCTCAATCTAGTGAAATGATATCTGATATGCTGCTGTCAGTCCCTCCTCCAGTGCCCCCTCCTCCTCCTGCGATGACCCGGGTCTCATGGATGGAGCTGCCAGCGTGGGTGCTGGTGTCATAGTGGCTGCTTGAGGAGGAGACCAAGGCTGAGCTGGTGCTGGCAGCAGCTGCACTTTGCATGGTGTTCGTCAGGTTGTCCAGGAACATCTGTGGCCGGTAATGCTAAGCAGGAAAAAACAAGTTGATCAGCATAATCAATGTTGATTGTTTGGTGTGGTTCTTTATTTATTTGTGTATATTTATTTGTCTCCCACTATAATCAGTAGTTCACTGTGAATTTGTTGTCTTGCAGGAATATGTTTTACATTTCCTTTTTAATCATGACATCTGGCATCCCTCAGTTGTTTGTTCTTTACTGTTAAAAACAGCAAAACTGCCTACTGAACCTAATGTAACACTAGATGGAAATATATGGTCCATTCTTGTTCTGTTTTGATAATTTTTTTTAAATACTTTTTTTACATTATTTTATTTTTTGTTCTCTCTCCTTTTTGGTTTGGCTCTTTTTATTTGGTTATCTATTCATTGTCATTTACCATATTTTTATATATATTTAATGTTGCTATTATTATTGCCCATTTATTTATTTTAATTGATTTATTATTATCTATTTTTAGGATATGGACCATCTCAATAGGCTACTCTGCTGTATCATCCCTGTGTTGATTAAACTTAAACTGACTGGAGTTACTTTTTGCACAGTATTTACTTGAAAGTTGACATAAGGTTAACACAGAAATATTAGGAAGGTTCCTTTTATATTGTGTTTACAGATACTATATTTGTGTCTTCCTTTTTTGTTTTGTTCTCTAATCTCCCTTATGGAGTCGTGCCATGTGTTGTATGTGTTTTAGCAGTGGCCAGCCATTATGGGGACCCATGTTCATGTTGGAGAGTGGTCATCTTTGATGAGAATTTTTTGTGTTGTAATGGAAACTATAACATCTTGCCAGGTTTTCTCTCTCTGATACAGGATAATGGTGTAACTCATGGTAGTGGACGGGGAGGCCTAACTTGAACCAACTGGAATGTGAAGGGATTGATCCATCCAGTAAAAAGGGGTAAAGTAACAGCCCACCTGAAATCCTTGTCCTCAGGTATCGTGTTCCTTCAAGAAACCCATTTAAAGAGCAACTCCCAGGCTAGGCTATGGAGTAGATGGGTTGGGCAAGCTTATCATTCATCTTCTTCTGTATCTATTCTAATTCGTAAGGGTGTCCAATCAATGAAAACTGATACGGAAGGACATTATCTTATTGTTACTGGGAAAAATCCACTGTGTTTGTCTGGTAGAATCTGAACTACTTCCTCATATTCACAACCCTAGATACCATGACATCTTAATCCCCGATCAAAGCCCTCTTACATTTGTACTCAATTTAAGCGGTCTGCACTTTTCTCGCACAATGTGGAAAATGGACTCTTAACTTATTAATGACCCCAAATTATCTGAATATCTTCACACCCCAGGCTTACTGTGGAAGACTCTAAAAGCATACCTGAGGGGCTCTATAATATTTGGGGCACAGAAATAAGTTAAACAAAGCTAAGCTTCTAGAGCTACAAGAACAAATCCATCAGTTAGATGAGAAGAATGCACGCCATTCCTCGCTAGACAAATATATATTTTTTTAGCTTGAATATAATCAGATTATTTCAGCAAAAATGTCAAAATAAACAGAAGTACTTCGAGTTTGGGGAGAAACCGCAGAGATTGCTTGCCAGATAATTGCACAAACAAGTAGAATATAGTAAAATATCAAGTCTAAACACAGTTTGTCTTACCTCAGTGAAAGATATCAAGAACCGCTTTAAAGAGTTCTATGAAACTCCTCCAAAACAAATTTAGGTCCCCACCTTCTCTCCTTTACACAGGTGGACTACGCCTTCCTAAACAAAGACCTAAATGAAACAAATTCTGAAAAAAACAACTTTGAAAGTAAGACCCCAGGCCTGCACAGGCTCCCTTGCGAACTGTACAAAGTATTTGCTGACACACTTGCACCTTATATGTTCAATATGTCCTCTCAAGCTCTTGAAAACGGGTCTCTGCCAGTAACTCTTACAGAGCCTGTCATAACCCTTATTCCAAAAAGGGGCAGGAACCTGGAAGAGGTCAGAGGATACAGGCCCATTTCTCTCCTTAATGTGGACCAGAAAATACTGGCTATTAGCAAATAGACTCAACCAATTTATGGGCAAACTGGTTTATCTGGATCAAACCAGTTTCATCCCTGGTAGAAACTCCTCCAACCTTAGACGCCTTTGATATAATTTATCATTCTAAATCCTGCCTGCGAGCTGATACCCATTGGGTTAAAAAGGACCTGTCCCTGATACAACATTTACCACTTAAAATTATTTTTCAGACCTTCACCTACCTTGGGATTCAGGTCACTGAAGAATTTTCCTCCCTTTTCAAACTTTACCCCCTCTTGTGGCCAAATTGTGAGCTAACATCCAGTTTTGGAGATCACTTCCTATCTCACTGAAGGATCGGGAACTGAAAATCAACACAGTTAAAATAATACTCCTTCCCCAGCTACTTTACCTCTTCCAGTGCCTCCCTGTGCTCCTGCCCTAACTACTCCCTTTTATGTGGGGCTATAAAAACCATAGAATTAAAAAAGATCACCTCTGCAAAACAAAACAAGCTGGTGGGCTTGCTCTTCCTGACTTTTGTCTTTACAACTGGGCTTCTAATATCAAAACAATCTTAGTGTGGTTGGACAACTTGGCCAAGCCCTCTCTGTGGCTGGGGCTGGAGCGAGCAATGCCGTCTTAACAGTTTGGGTGCAGTGATCCTGTCCCCAGTGGCCTTAGATCTGCTTATAGTGGAAGCGTCATTATAGAGTATGGTAAGAATCTGGACGCAATTTAGAAGCACTTTTGGATTGGTTCACTCTCTTTCCTGCTCCATCTAGGAACCATTCATTCCTACCATCCCAGCTTGATAATGGATTCTTATAGTTGAGAGACCAGGGTATTCACATAATCAATGACCTTTACGTGAGTGGAACCTTTGCCTCGTTTGCTCAGTTGCAAGAAAAAGTATAAACTCCCTAAGAGTAATGTTTTCAGGTTTCTGCAAATCACAAACTATGTGCGCACCCATGTACTTTATTTTCAAAGTGCTTCATGTCAAAAGCTGTAAATTAAGTAAACAAAAGGCAAACATGAATAATCTATAATGATTCTGAGGTCACTGAAACTGGGTTTTCTGACCATTGTAAGGCTAAGGTGCAGAACCCCAAGTTGAATGAATGTAAAATCAATGAGGAGGATCTAAACTAGCTAAATTATTTTTTCCAGATCTAATTGTAGTTGGTCCTAAGTAGACTACTTTTCCAGCTTTTGTACACAGATATGGTATTATTAATGGTCAAAAACTATTTAAAATGGCATATTTGGTGTGTTTGAGTTCTTGAGGGGATGACCCCCAAAACCCCCACCACATATATGCACCTTAGTCTTACACAAACTCGTACCATGGCTAAAGAAATTCTAGAGGAAACCCTGACTCAATACGATCATATTCTATTACAGAGACTTGAGCATCTAATTAGCATTAAAGGAACCCTCATGCTTCCTTTAGGGAACATTATTAGGAATCACTCCATTAACTTTCACTGTTATACAGATGATACCCAGTTATATCTAATCGATCAAGCCTGATCTTAGAAATTAGTCAGTTAGCTAAAATACAAGCATGCCTTAAGGACATAAAAACCTGGATGGAATTTTCTGATGTTAAACTCAGACATTACAAGATACAAATAACATTGAATTTAATTGATCCCTTTTTGTAGATGTTTTTTTAAAGAATAAACTTTTATTTTAAAGGTTAATTCAATGAAAAAAAAGTTTTCTAAGTTAGTGTCTCTATGGACAAATCACTTAAATCGCTGCTGTTTGTGAAATTAAGCAAATACTTTGACAGGGTTTTTGCAGGTTTCAGAATTTAAGACCACCATGAATTCAATTAAAGAAAATTTCACATCCATACTGGCAAAAAAAGTACTGAATAAAGTTGTAGTTATTACTGCATGATTTTTTTTTACTAAAAACACATTTACGAGAGATTGAAAAGTTAATCAACATGTTAATTTCATTAATTATCAAGACCTGTCAAAAATAATATTCAGATATTTTAAGGCCTGAAATTCAGATTATAGGATTTTAGACTTCTTAACACATTAAAGACACCCTGGTTGAGCCATTCAAGTAGCAAATGGAGGCCTCTCTCTGTTACTTCTATGATTCCTGGTTTAGACTCATGAGATAATCTAGAAACCATGCGTAGTGCAGCTTATAACAGTAGAAAACTGAAGAAACATACCTGAGGATCGGCTTGAATTAAAGAAAACAAATCCAGACCTATAGGTAAGAGAAAAACAGATTATTGACAGTACCACACAGTGGCAGTGATAGTGCTCACGCTCATTCTATCTAGCTGACTCACTCTGCATGTCTGTAGGGATGGTGGCCAGGGTTGATGGGTGGAAGGGGACTGCATAGTCAGCTAGCGTAGAGGTCAAATACGATGGGTCCAGAGCCTGGATGTTTGACACGCGCACAGTGGGCTGGTAGGTCAACACCCTGAGAAAAACAAACATACATTGAATACAAATCTAGTGCTCAGTGTCAAAACAGTGGATGGCAACAAATTTAAATCTAAAAAGATATGGATGCACAATAATTATCTGGATAATTATAAGATATCATATAATCAGATAAACTATTGGCTGATGATGGGAAATGTATATTATTATTATTATGAATTACTGAGATAAATAAATTAGACAATAAATTACATCGGCCCATAATAATAATTTATACTGAATTCTTTTGCAAAAACAATTATGAAAATAACGGTTATCGGTTGTTTTGTTGTTTTGAGAGCTGCTCAGTAATAGACATTCAGCAGTGCAGTATACACACTGAGCCAAACAATGAATGAGAAGAAAAACAGCTATAGAGCCAGTGTATTTTCACATCTAAATGTGGTGATTTCAACCAGTTTACGACAACTTATCCAGTACTGATTTTACAACCAGGTTGACATAGGAAATGTACAGCACTCATTATTTGTTTAACTCATCATCATTGCAATACTGAACAGTGTCATTGCACAACCATATCACACAGGCCTAGTTTTAAGATTGCTTAACAAGGTCTTAGTTCAGTATTAGATTGAATTAAGATTGAATTCAGAAGGTGTACGGTTGTATTTTTCTGCCTGATTCCTTTGTTAAAATTTGGTGAGTTTATTTTGTTTATTGAATCTATTACAACTTGTTGCACATAGTGAACTTGCTGCTCACCTCACACGCACACACTCACGAATATATCAGCAACTGCCAATTGTTGGACTGATGGTGGCCGTTGGGAATTTTAACATATCGCCCAACCCTAATAGGCTCTATATTCTATAAAATGGCCAAAGTATGTTTGTGAAGTTTTTTCAAGTTTCTATTCTGATGAGCCTTTGCCATCAGTTCATTCCCTAAAATTAAATATAGATATTGTTAATTACACACAATAATATTGTGCAAGTAGTCCAGTGCCTCTTAAAACATTTCCGTTTCTTTCATTCCCCCTTTGTGGTTCACCCTCCAACATAGTAGGTACTTCCCAGACCTTAATACTGGTGTCCTGTGTTCATTTTTATATTACGATAATGTTGCTATTGTGAATTATTTTGACCACAATAATCGTGTAGGGAAAATCTGAAATGGCAACAGAATTAATTGTTGATATTGTAAACCAAATTATTGTCGCCTAATACAATACAATACAATACAATACAATACAAGATAAAATTACAAACTAATGGTGTTTTGAAATTATTATTTGGTACACGTAGGTCTGTCTATGATTCAGGAAAACCACACAGAGGGGCTTGCTCACCCCTTTGCATGCATTTCCTCATTCTTGGAAATGTAAACACAGCGTTTCTTCAGTGGAGGGTCTGTGTCCTCTTCATCAGAAGAGGAGGAGGAGGAGGAGCTTTCCAGAGTCAGATCAATTACATCCGCCTTCTTGGTGGAGCTGGGCTCAGTAGAATGGAGGACCACTGAAGACTGCCGCAATGGAGCGGAGGCTGGAAGAAAAGGTTATAGTATAGGGCTGGTGTTATTCTAGATTTGTCTTATTGTAAACAAATACCATGAAAACCCCAAAGCACTTTCTGACTTTGTTATTCTGTCTGTGGTTCTCAGCCCCAAGTCCATTAGTTCGTACAGAAAACAAATCTTTTAAAACAACTCAGGTAAAGGGGATGACATGTAAGGGGCCACCGGTCGGATTCGAACCCTGAGCCGCAGCAACAAGGACTCAGCCTTGGTACATGGCCCCTTGAACTGCTATTTGTCAACATGTCACCCAGTTCAACAGCGTGGCTCATTGATGTGTTTTTTAGGCACAGAGGAAAAAGGTAAATGAGGCTTTGATAGACACCAGTTAGTGAGCTAGTTAATATGATCAATTCAAACCTTGTCCAGGCTTTGAGATGATGTACTTACTCTCAATTTTTGGAACTGACTGAGAAGGGACCTTGACGGCATCTTTCTTTGGTCTCATGGGACACCATGTTCCGTCCTCCTGGAACTTGATTTCATCCACATCTGAACAGTCATTGAGGATCTCCAAGAATAAACTGAACAAAGAATAAAAACACTTAAATCACTAATATACAATAATTGGACACTAACTGGTCAAACAAGCAGACTGATTTTGTTGGTGGGTTTCTCAGCTTCTACCTATTTTAGTTTCATGACCATGAGCCTTTTAAGACTTAAAAAATGAGGGTTGTCTTGATCAAATTTTGTTTAGATCCAGATCCTGATGCTTTAATATTGGGTAACTCTGACAGAGTCCTATCTGATACTTATATTTACCTAAATATTGATTAAATATGTCACATATTGAAATAACATAAGCAGCTTCCTAAATCTGACACCTTCATTTTCACATTCTGCTTGATCAAAATACTGAAGATCATGGTTCAAAACTATAAAGCTGTTAAACTTACTGTTTAGATATGAATGGAAATCTAACTGTAAGGATGCAAGAAAGATATCTCCCGAGCTGTTGTAACTTGAAAAAATACCTAATTTTACCAGGTGTCAGAAGAGTCAATCATCGGTGCGACCAATTAAGTTTTCACATTCATACACTAATTTTGGCACTGATATGTAGAGATACTGTATGCTCGCAGAGCATATTTAAGAGGTACTCCACACTCAAGTGTGTTTTTTTGTGACGAAACACATCAGTGCTGGTATCAAAATTGACATTCTCATCAATTTTTTAAAAAATCTTAAAGAATTTGGTGGGTTGAAAATGGCTCAACACACCATCTATTGTTTCACCCGGAAACTTGCAAGACCAAAGCTGACATACAGGTGCATCTCAGTAAATTCAAATATCATGGAAAAGCTGTAAGCCATAATCATCAAAATTAAAAGAAATGAAGGCTTGAAATATTTCACTCGGTGTGTAATGAATCTATATAAATATATGAATTTCACTTTTTGAACCGAACAACTGAAATAATTTAACTTTTCCACAATATTCAAATTTATTGAGATGCACCTGTAGAATCTACTGTTTGGGTTTACTCTATGTCATGATATTTATATATTAAGAGTGCTGACTCTCTCTAATCAAAGGAGGACAGCCCACTTCCCCCAGCTTCTGGTAAATGTACAACATAGGAGAGCAGCACTGGGACACTAGCAGACTGTGGACAAGACATGGTAGAGTTCAGTAAAGAAATCATCAAATTTTGATCAGTGTCATTTTTGCAGATGTCCATGCATTAAAATATACCTATATTGACCCTGATACCAATACTGAGGATCATTTTGTGACATCTAGCTAATATACAAAATGTGTGGAGTTCCAATTGCTACATTGAGAAACTGTAAATGTTACTGTAACTACATGTTAGTGGACAACTAACTGGGCAATCTACCAAAATCTGAATGTGCAGCTACTTCAGCAACAGCAAAAACAGGCTATTTTTTGTGTAAAGTGGATGAATTAGTTTAGCTAACCCATCAATGATGAGACTCTCGTATGCAGCCTTCTTGTCACACACAGGACAGATCCAGGTGGGTTTTTTCTCATTCATCTGCAGGTACAGGGCAGCATCAAAACACTGCAGGTGAGAGCAGGTCACCGCCCGGCATGGCACTGTAAGCCGCATCTTACCCAGCTGTTGGACAAAACACACTGAGGTCAGTTATTAATGAACATAGAAAATGGTTGGTTCCTTGCACAAGTGCTAAGCTGCTCCCCAACATTTCATACAAATTCAAGGTAACAATTACTACAATGTTCTTGGACTCCCGAAAGTCTTACAGACAGTAGTACTCACAATTTGTTGAATAGTCTGTCACCAGTAGATAAGCCACTTACCGGGCACATGAGTGAAACTCGAAGGCTTGTTGTAGCAATCTCACTGTCTGGATCTGCTGTCAGCTTCTCTTTAACTGGAACACAGAGAGCAGGGGAAAAGTACAGAGGAAAAGAAAAGACTAATTTAAAAAAGGTATAAAATACACCAAAACCAAATATACATATATGCTGTGATTCTAGTTTAATTCTGTTTAAAAAAGCAGTGACATCAATTGTACAACTTCCATGAACAATGTGTGTATGTATCACCATTGAGTTTAATTTGGATTGCTTTAAGAGAACTTGAGTTATGGCCAATTTCCTGACGGTGGCCATCCTTGTACAGCTATACAACGTGTATTCCATTCATAATATGTTGATGTATCACAGTCCTGCAAAGTTGTATACCAAAATTGGTGTTGATAGTATTGAAAACCAAAAATGTTAAAATTTTCAGCCTTGTCCAAGGGGATTTTTTTGTAGGGAAAATGGATTGGTGTGTATCAAATTTTAAGTGAACTGGACTTACAGTGTGGGGTGAAGACAAATAATAATGACAGATATCCAAAGGCAGCAATCTATGGGTTCACACCTTTCTGAGCTCAACAGATAGAAGCAGCTCAATCAGCCAAAATTAAAGCTGTGAGTAGTAGTATTGATAACATTTTATTGATACCAATGAAATTCTAAAATTCAGACACATATCAAGGGGTGGGGTGGGTGCACCGACAGGTGCTTTTCAGGTAAGGATATTTTTGGGGGGATTTGTGAAGCCCTATACCTTCTTGTGGGCAACATTGAAGAGTTTGTATACTGTGTAGTTACTTAGTGCCCTGGAGTGGTCTGGGTTTCTGATGCCCTTCATCCTCAGTCTCTGCAGGAGCAGTGGTGATGTCAGCTGCCTCACCAAGTACACAGACATAGAATAGGTCTGAAAGACAATATGATCATCAACCTTAAGAAAGAAGTTACTGTTACTTTACCCAAACATTATGTCCAACTCAGAAGAAACATAATGACTTTTTACGTTCTCACTTTTCCAATTTCAGGGGCCCATGTCACTGAAATCTGATTGGGTACCGCAGAGGAGAGTCGGACAAGGGAGGTTATATTTAGAGGTCTTCCTGGTCTCTTCTGTTCCACACCGTTTTTTGGTGGTGGTGCATAACCCTACAGAAACAAAATGCTTTATTAGTGTCTTTACAGTAGAAAACTTAAGTCGGATTGGCTTTTTATTGGAACTGTTTTGGAAAAAACAAGTACTTACTGGCAAAGGAAAAAGTTTCCCATTGACCTTTATACAAAGACTGTTTGGATAATTATCCTCTTGAGGGCAACTTGTCTCTGACAAGCAAAATCTGTACAACAAAAAGAAACACTTAAGAGCCTGAACATTTATTTAGAAAATACTTTTCACAAATATAAAATAAATATTAAAGTAATTGTTAATTACTCTTTAAGTAAAATTATTAAAAATTATCTTCAGCAAAACAGTAACTAAATGCTTGATGCTGTGTCTTTACCAGATCTGTGAGTGTGTGTGAATGTGTGTGAGTGTGCGGTGTAGGTCTTTTAAACAGAGTTCTCACTGTGTTTCTCAGTTGATTATTTTTTTCTTTCAGATTCAAAGTTAGGATTCTCTATCATTTACATGTCAGAAAAGATTCTAACCTCAGCTGAATTTGAACCATATAGTCCCTTCTGCCACCTGGAAGAAAGTCCCTGTAAACAAACAAGATTAAACATACTGTATTTATCATTTACATCACAGACACAGGCATATTTTCCTCAGTAACTGTGAAGTAATTAAGCTGTTAAATAGTCCCACCTGGATATGCATACTTCTCGAACTTGCTGTGGTGTCAAGGCAAAGATAAAATATTTTTCTTGGTGGTACCTCTGTGCAGTACTTGCTCCTGAAAACACAAATGATGACACACATACACAAAGTATTGTTTATGACCTTTATATAGAGCATACAGTTCACAGTTTGGCTTATTTTCAGATTCTAAAGCTGCATTAATTTATGTCTCAATAGATTCATCTGCAGTAATCCAAAACTGATTCATATATTCCTCACACCATTAACTCATAAATCATGTTTAGAATGCACTAAAACAGCTAGCTTTAATTTATTCATTTTGGTAATACATAGTCTTATTTTAACCAAAATCAAATTTTTATTTGCCCTTATTAAAAAATTGGTCAAGTAGAAGACTAAGGCAGTTGAGGAACATAAAACTTAATTGATAACATTCTGCACAATCAGCTATGGTTATGTCTCGCTATCAGCACTACAATACCAAAATAATTGTGTCTGCTTTTTAGAATGTATTTATTGAAATGTTTCGTTTATCATCTTTGATTCAATAGTTTAATTGCTTACATCATTGCATATTTATACATATAGACGCATAAATATTGTAAAGGCTTCTTTTTGTTGAACTTCCTGTGTGCCATTATTTTGGTAGCGCCTTTACTTTTCATGTCTTTTATTTTGACGCACTTTCGGTCGAGTACTGGATGCTGCATTTATAAGAAAGTTGTGCTACTGGGGTGTTTCAACTCTGCTCTACAAACAAAAGGGATAATTGTTGATATTTAAACGCCTGGCTGGAATGGAAACAAGGTACGGGTTTGTTATTTTGTTGCCTTTGGCTGTGGTTATTGTCAACGTGATTTGTTGCTTTAACAGTGTGTGAAAGAAATGTTTGTATTGTGATGATTATACTGACATTAGCCTTGTTTAAAATGTATGCATGAATGAATGACTTGTGAGTCCAGGCTTCCTGTTTGTTCACATCTTTAAGGCTGTACATTGGTGTGTGTTTTGTGTCAACACGTAGAAGGATTTAAGCATATGGTGCTGTGGCTGCTGTGGCTCAGAGGCAGAGCAGGTCGTTCCTTAATTGGAAGGTTGTGGGTTCGATCCCCGGGTTCACATGTCGAAGTATCCTTGAGCATATACATACTGAACCCCAAATTGCTCCCGATGCCGTGCATCGGTGTGTGAATGTGTATGAATGTTAGTTTCTGTTCGATGGACTTTGCCATCACTGAGTGAATGTGTGTGAAAGGGTGAATGTGGCACGTAGTGTAAAGCGCTTTGAGTGGTCAGAAGACTAGAAAGGCGCTATACAAGTACAGGTCCATTTACCATTTAGAAATGTTGGTATTTTTTTGTTTGTTGTTACAATGTGTCTGTAAGAGCTTAAAAATGTGTCCGTAAGAGCTAATTTATGGAATTTGTCTAATAGCTCTTACAGTGTTTTGAGGAAAACAAAAGGATTGGTGTTCAGCAAGACATATACATACGAACATACATACACACACACACACACACACAAAATACGTGTGTGTATCAGGAAGATCAGGAAGGCATCAGAAGCAGACAGAGTTTCACCATCCTACAGAGTTGTGTGAAGTTCCTTCCTGCTTCAAACGCTCCACAATCATCCCGGTTCCCAAAAAACCCTCCATCACAGGACTAAATGACTACAGGCCTTTCGCCCTGACATCTGTAGTCATAAAGTCCTTTGAAAGACTGGTGTTGGCCCACCTGAAGGACATTACAGGCTCCTTGCTGGACCCCCTGCAGTTTGCCTACCAAGCAAACAGGTCATTGGATGATGCAGTCAACATGGGACTGCACTACATCCTGCAAGACCTTGACTCTCCAGGGACATATGCAGGGATCCAGTTTGTGGACTTAAGTTCAGCGTTCAACACCATTATCCCGGACATCCTCCACACCAGACTCACCCAGCTCCCTGTGCAAACCCCCACCTGTCAGTGCACTACAAACTTCGTGACTGACAGGAGGCAGCTGGTGAGGCTGGGGAACATCACATCCAGCACCTGGACAGTTAGCACTGGCACCCCCCAGAGGTGTGTGCTCTCCCCACTGCTCTTCTCCCTCTACGCAAATGACTGCACCTCGAGAGACCAGTCTGTCAAACTCCTGAAGTTGACAGACGACACAGTCGTACAGTCTGCATACAGACGGGAGGTAAAACAGCTGGCCCTCTGGTGTAGTCAGAACAACCTGGAGCTTAACACACTCAAAACTGTGGAGATGACAGTGGACTGCCCCCCCATCACCATACTCAACAGCCCTGTGTCTGCTGTGGAAACTTTCAGGTTTTTGGGATACACAATCTCCCTGGCTTAAGTGGGAGTCCAACACCTGCACCATCATCAAGAGGGCTCGGCAGAGGTTATACTTCCTGCGCCCGCTCAGAGGGCTCAATCTGCCTAAGGAACTGCTGATCCAGTTTTATACTGCAATCATTCAGTCTGGTCTCTGTTCCATCCATCATTGTCTGGTGTGGATCGGCCACCAAACAGGACAGGAACAGGACTACAGTGGACAGTCAGGACAGCAGATCCAGAGAGGATCATTGGTGCCAACCTGCCATCAATTCAGGACCTTTACCTGTCCAGAGTCAGGAAACGAGCAGGTAACATGACTGCAGATCCAGCTCACTCTGGACACAACCTGTTCCAACTCCTCCCCTCTGTAGTGCTACAGAACACTGTACACCAAAAAAAAGAGACACAGGAACAGTTTCTACCCACAGGCCATCACTCTGACCAACAGTTAACTGCCCTGTACAATACTCTTAATGAAACCATTCATTACTTATTTTTCCATTGCTGAAAATTCAGTTTCTTTGCATACTGTATTTACAGTCATACCCACCTACCCCATGTACGTAAAATATTCATTTCAGCATCCTTTGCACTCTGCTCCATTGCACTGTTGTCTACTGTCTACAAAAGGAGGTCTAGGTCTTTTTTTTTGTTGTTGAACTTGTTTTGCTTATTTATACTGTTAATCTCTGTGTGTTTGTGTACATTGAGAGCAACGTAAAACCGGAGTCAAATTCCTTGTATGTGCATGTGTGTGTGTGTGTGTATAAAAACATCAACTTTGGAGACAAAATCTTCACTTGCTGCCTAATATATCTGACCCACTGACCGATACCATGATAACGAGATAATCAGTGTTATTCATGTCACCAATCAGTGGTCATAATGTTATGGCTGATCGATGTATATTAGGCAGCAAGCGAACATTCTGTCCAAGTTGATGTGTTAAGAAGCAGGAAGAATGGGCAAGCATAAGGATTTTGACGAGGGCCAAATTGTTATTGCTAGACAACTGGGTCAGAGCATCTCAAAAACTGCTTCTCTTGTGGTGGTCAGTACTTATCAAAAGTGGTACATGGAAGGAAAAGTGGTGAACTGGTGACAGGGTCTTGGGTGGCCAAGGCTAACTAATGAACGTGGCCATGTCGTCCGATCAAGGAGACAAGCTACTGTAGATAAAACTGTTGAAAAAGTTAATGCTGGTTCTGACAGAAAGGTGTCAGAACGCATCCCAGTTTGTTGCGGTGGCGTGGCTCTTTACCACCTCTCCTCTGGCAGCCCCTCCCACCGTGAAACTCCGCTGGGGCAGGGCTGCTCCTGCTCTCTCACACAGAGCAGAGTGAAGGAAAGAGACAGTTGCAGTTGACAATGGCTGCTGCGTGCCGATAAAACTTCATGAGTAAAAACAGCTGTGACATCTGATGGAAAACAAAAGATCAGATCGATCACTAAAGCTCATCCCTAAGCTCATCAGGGACATCCCTATTTGCAAGTAACTCAAATTTATTTATGTTTATGCTGAGTGTCAGCTTTAGATTTAGATGGCACAGGCACACCTGTGGCTATGCAGGTGGTTACATGGCTCAGAAGTGTTCTTCTTTTAAACTGAAAGAGAAAGATAAGACAACAGACCTAGACTTGAAGGCTTGATTAGGACATCCAGTACATCATAGAATGGCAAGGGCTTCATCTGCACATCAGGGTGGACGGGGGGGATGAGAGGGGCTGGCTGCTGGAGATTCATGCTGGTTTTGGTGTCGTGCCACACAGCTGTTTCACCAGTCGACAGGCTGAAGTCTGCGTTACAGGACCGACTCCTGCTAAACAGAGATGTCAGTGTTTACTACAGTTCCCTTCTCTCGGCAGAGGAAAACAGTGACTTTGGGGTGGCCAAACCAGGATGGAAGAATGGATGAAAAAGGTAGCAAGCAAGACATGATGCACAAGGTGACAACCACAAACCACAGTCGAACACTAACACTGACTTACTCTAATGAAGATCTGACAAGAAGCCACAACACAAGCAAACATCAAGGCCAAACAATACATAATACAAGTGAAAGACTCAATTACATTGTTTAAGTGCACTAGTATAGTATTTAGACAATGGCATAAGAATACAAAAGTGCTTTAAAATGACTAAATGTAGAAAATTGTAGAAATTGTGTTAAATACTGAGTGTTTTACAAAAGTAAAAATGGTTTATTTGATGATCAAAACACAGGATAGCATGGCTTTGGCCAATCAGTATAACAGAGGACATTGCGGTAATGAAAATGTTTTTTGTTGTATTGCATATTTTTGTTGTACTGAGAGAAGTGCAATGCTGCATGAATTTAGTTAAACACATAGCAGTTTAATCTCTTTACACATAAATGTATTTACATACAATAAAAGGTCCAATCATGCAAAGAAAATACTGTGATATACAATGAAACCACCATAATCTTGCAAGAATACAGTGCTTACAGTGCATTAGCTTACAAAATTAACAGAAAATCCCAGGAACATGTTTCGGGTGTTTTTATAAAGACTGGTGGATAAACTGAATGCAAACTGCTGGTGCAGCTAGCGAAGGGGGCAGGACTATTTATCTCATAGCATTTCATAGCACTTGTTATTCCTGTAGACCAACAATGTTTATAAAAGTGGCCACCTCTTTCCTACTTCCTCAAACTACCACGAGTTATGTAGTTCTTAAATAGGTAAGTAGGTAGGTTAAGAACCAGATTTTGGGTTAGAAGTTGCCACAAACAATGAGCAGCTAAGCTGTAGGCTCGTGTATGAGACTCACTTAAGCGACAAGTAGCCTAGTGCAGAAATGTTTTTCATACGTAAAACACTGAATTCTCTTATCACCAATGAAGAGGTTCCATCGTCCCTTAATCAGCTTTACTTACGATTAATTAATAACGTTATTACGGAGCAGCAGAAATTCACTCAACCTTTTTGATAAGATTCACGTTAAAAGGTAACGTTAGAGTTTAGACCCAACAATACAATATAAACAGTAGGTTTTAAAACCGAGTCAACAAATCGACCTTTGACGCTGTGTAGTACATACAATTTAAGATAGTACAAGTATCGTTAACTCCGGGCTAAATAAGATAAGATATACTTTATTGATCCCACACAGGGTGCATCTTTGTGAAATTAGCGGCATGTAATTTCGTACAGAAATAATTTACGTTAATATTAACTTCTCTGAAGATTACTTACCAGCTTTAAAGGCCCTCGTACTTAAAACAATGACAATGTAACGTTAACTAGACGCAGTACTGAAAAAAAACCTTTGTATGGTTTCACATAGCTGCAGCGAGCTAACAAGGGACCTGGCTAGTTAACGTTATAAATCGTTAGCATTAAGGCTAACTACGGAAAAGCAAACAATCTGGTCTGAAAATGCACCTTGCTTCCAGGCATCACCCTATGCTGTTAGCACATCAGCTTTGGCCATATATATATCAACCAGTTTATTCGTTACAGGTTAACGCTCCATGTTTTAATACTGACAGAAGTAAGACACAATCAGTGTTTTTCTTTTCCCCTACCCGAAACTCCTCATTCTCCGCCATTTTGTTGTTCCGGTCATCTCGCCCAGTGTGACTACTTCCAGGTGACGCCAGTGTTGGGCGTAAGTGGAGATCGGATCGTACGAACAATTTTTTATCCCAGGATGGCGACGTCATGACCCACCCTAATCTGCCTTTGATTGGCTAGTTCTCGTTTCCTTAATTTGTTTGGTTGGTTAGGTTTAGGTTCATATATATTATATCTTATGGCTCTGGGTTACGGTAAGAATGTCAGGGTAAGCCAATCAGAGGCAGAATAAGGCGGGTCATGACTTCGTCATCTTGGTTAAAAAATATGAAGTTCTTCTGCTTGTGGTTCTTCTTCTTCTTCTGTGGAGTTTTATGGCGGTTGGCACCCATGATTGTTTTATTTTGTTTTTCTTAAAAAAAGCTTAAAACTATGATATTTGGACTGAGTTTTTCTTTGCATACTACTGCCTACCACATACTTTAAGCAAATACAAAAAAACATATTGCAAAAGACCAAGCAAGATAAATTTAAGAACAGCATGATTAACAGAATCACAAGAATTACACCACATTACATACAACGAGCAGAAAACTAATCCTTCCTCCTATCCTGTAGGTTCTACCACGGTCCCTCTACACCACTAAATGTGAAGGCAAGGGGATCTAGTGTCTCATCTCTCCCTGAGGTCCAACATCACAAAAAACAGCTCAAATCCTGTGCTTAATTAAGTCCAACTGTGTTCAGTTCATAAATCCAAAATGCCTCCCTTAGGAACTGGGTAATCAAATGACCCCTCTTGGACTGGGTCGCACTCTTTCAATGCAGGGAATTTGATGGGAGTGGCATCGTTCCATATAGTGCCTAGCAATGGCATAATCTGTTTGAACAGCACATTGGATAACAAGTGGATCACTAAGAGTCAGTAGGAATTTATGAAAATAGAACATCTCATCACACCGATTTTCTAATTATTGCCAAAGATACATAAAAGTTTGGAAAATCCACATGGTAGACCAGTTGTAGCAAGCAGCAACTCCTTGTCTGAACCTCTGAGGCAACTTGTGGATTACTTCATTAAAGACATTGTTGAGACATTACCCTCATATGTGGCGGACACTAGAAATGTTTTGAAATTGTTGGCAGAGTTTGTGCACCAATATCCCATATGATGGTGGATTAGAAGCAATGGACTTTTATTTTGTACCCAGGAAAGATGCACTCTCAGTTGACCTGCTAATGTCACATACTAATTTCTTCATGTTTGATAACAGTATTACCGGCAATCTTAGGGTATGAGTACGGGTTCACCTTTCAACCATCCAGCTCTATTACAGTGCATCAATAGGTTAATGCAATAAAATAGTTTGACTTAAAGGCTTTATATTGATAAAGGATTTAGGTTTATTTAAGTTAGCAAGTCTAACCTAAAAGAATATGTAAACTCCTGACTTAATAAAATTATTATGAAGTAGCCTATGTAACGCCTATCTAGGCTATACACCCTGAGAGTAGCCTCATTCTGTTAAAAACCATAACGGTTTTTGACCGGGAACTTTCCCGTGAGCCCCACATTAAGTGTAATATTCGAGATTTCCCTTAAATGTCGAATTTAATAGATGTAGTTAACAGGCTGATAGCTAATCCTCAACCACAGACCTGACCACATCCACGGACAGACCCATATTCGCCGCGCTGTGTATTCTGGGAACACAGTAGTTTCAAGATGGCGGCGAGCAGGAGGCTGGCCAAGGTAAATCTCCCGATCCCGTTATTTCCATATAATTTGTAATATGTGTAATTTGAAAGCCGCATTGGAGGCGAGTGGACTCATTCGTTCTTCGATAAAGCGCTTATAGGATAATTCTGCGGCGTGAAGACACGTTTAGTGCTTTTTGTAAGCTGTAAACTTAATACAAGCGAGAGGTCACTGCTGGCCACCTAGCCGACCAAATATTACCGTTAGAGAGCAAAGCACCGGTAATTTAGGCCAGATAGGCGACAGTCAGCCTTCCGAAGACGACCAATGAGATCATTGTTTACTTGCCAACAGTGGCTTTCATGCACCTGTGGGTTGTATGACCAAGGGGAGTGAGTTTAGATGTAACCAACATTAGACCGTGAGCGAATTTCCACGGCATAAGGCGTTTGCTAATCAGCTAGCGTTGGCTACCTTGCTAGCCTTTACCGTAGCTGTGTTTCAGCTAGTCAGGCAGCGAGAGAAAAAGCCCCTCAATGCAGTGTGCACGGTAGTGCATAGTGTGGAGTCAACGCAGCTTCTCCCGTATTTTGTTTTGTTTTGTTCTTCTTTTTTTTTTTGGGGGGAGCTGCTGCTGCTGCTGCTGCTGCTGCTGCTGCTGCTATCTATGTTCACCTGAGGTTGATGTAACAAATGTAAACAAAAGCACATGTTGAATGTAAAGTTGCATCTTAATCTTAATCAAATACCCACTTGGATAGAAATATAACAGAAAGTGAAACCACGTGAGACTGTCTTTATGCACAATTTGCTTTGTAATATTCATTTTCGTCCAGTGCATTGGTATATTTTTATATATTTAACTGCAGCACTGATGTTAGCGTAGTTAAAGCTCTGGAAGTTTTATTTTGATTTTGATTTTTTATAAAAAAAAACAAGTCAGAGTCACCAGATTACTATCTATGTACTGTTGTCAGGACCTTTTTTCCGCAAATACTACTATGCTATTTTTTATGAACTTTACTTACTGCAACTTTAATCTGCCCCAAAGGTTTTGGAGTCGCTAAACGTATTTGAGCCTTTTAATGCTAATTTCTCACTGCAGATCTAGCATAGCAGTGAGCCAGCAGTGTTGGTGGAAAAGAGAAATGAATCTGTCCTTGCACTAGTCCACAGCTAGCCTAGCTAGGCAGACTCAAGACTACCAGCCACCACTTTTAAGGTTTTGCAAAATAGCCACAAGGAACCACTGGGGAGTTGCGGGTTGCCTACCACTGGTATAGGTCTACATGTACAGTTATCTAATTAATTTGACCTTTTGATTTTTTCCCCCCTCTTTAGTGTATGCTTTGATGTGTTTTCTGTCTCTGAATGTTGATGCCAATGACAGTTACCTACATATAGTGAGCCTATGCATAACTTACATGTTAAGAGGTTAATTGATACTTAGAAGGTCCTACTGTTAAGTTGTGCAAAGGCCGTATTGTATCTGTAGGAATTGGCTATTTTTCTGCCTCTTCAATGGCATTTTTGGAAGCCTGAACGTGCTCGAAAGTTCACAAAACTTTGCATAAAATTCAAACGTGGTAAAACCTTACGTTTTCCTTTGTACCCGTGCACGGGCGCCGCCAAATGGCTAAGCCTCGGTCCACCGAATCAGCCCCCAAGACACGAATGGCCGACATGTACGAAAATTGGTAGGCATGTGTATCATGATCACACAAGCAAAAAGCCTCTTGGAGCTATACCCCAAACCCAACAGGAAGTCGGCCATTTTGGATTTAACTCCTCCAAGGGAATTGATCAGAATGACTCAGAATTTGGTGGGCACATTCTAAAGACTTCCAGGATTTAAGGTTGTGCTTCTCATAAATATTCACTGAACGGCGTGACCGTGGCGTGCTGTCAAAGTCTGCCATTTTGAATCGAATGTCAAACTGATGCCATTTTCAGCAATTCCAGGGCTTCTATTTTAACAGACTCCTCCTAGTGAATTGAATAGAACGACTTAAAATTGGAGAGCACAATCCACAGAAGTTCTGTTAAGAGCCCTGGCCTAAACGCATCTAAGGGCCTATTGTCGCGGTCTGCACATTACACTTGCACGTGCTGCGGCCACAGCACACCCCGAGTTGCATGGAGTGTGGCGTCCTGTTCATCGCTACTTGCAGCTTTAATTAGGGACAGAGTCAGCGACAGCTGGAAGGTCCCTATTGTTATTGGTCCGTTTCTTCTTCTTCTTCTTCTTCTTCTTCTTCTTCTTCTTCTTCTTATTCTTATTCTTATTATTATTATTATTATTATTATTATTATTCAAAACCTTGACTGCGTTTTTGACCCCCTGAACGTATACTTCGAGTGAATTTTATTTGGCAAATTTGTCAGGCCTGGTGAAAACGTTGAAATGCTATGTGTCGCTTTGGGGTAGACCACTAGGTGGCGCTATTATTAAGAAAAGTATGTTTAGGCTAATAACTCCCGCATCGTTTGTCTCACATTCAAAAACCTTATATCCACGCGTTCGGTGAATGGAGCTGAATCTCCCTATATAGGCCACGCCCACTTCTGCCTAGATTTTTCCCCCCGCTAGAGCGCAAAATGTCCAAAAGCTACGTTTTCGTGTTCCATCCATGCACTTTTGTCCAATTCGCATGAAACTTTGCACGTAGCATCTGGAGACCGTCCTGGCAAAAAAAGTAATTTAAAGTATTTTGATATTTAAAAAAATAAGCACGTTATAAAATTAGCACTTCCTGTTGATTTTTCGTCAAAAGGAAGTGGACCATTTCTCCACAATGGTATGTCCGATTGACACCAAGCTTGGGTTCATAGTTCCCCATGTCTTCATTAGGCATCGTGCACAATCTTGAACAATTTGAGGCCCCGGCACCACGTTTCACCGATATCTATGAAAGTTGGTGGGCATGTGTAACGTGCAGAGACGTACAAAAAAGCCTCTTGGACCCATGCCCCAAAACCCACAGGAAGTCTGCAATTTCGATTTTAATTTTCACCATTTTGTGGTCATTTTCACTTTTTGGGCTTGTATTTGAACGAACTCCTAGGGAATTTCTGGGATCTGCTTCAAAATTGGTCAGTACAGTCAAAAAATGGTGCTGAATGAACGCTATTCAATTTGTGACTGTACCGTCAAAGTTGGCCATTTTGAAGTCCGTGGTCTTGTATTTGAACAAACAAACACCTAGGGAATTTATCAGAGCTGCTTCAACACTGGACAGTACTCTTGAATAATGTTGCTGATTACAAGTTGTGCTATTTATGACTGTACGTTGAAGGGCATGTCCGTTGCGTGCCGTCAAAGTTGGCCATAAACTTTAAAATGAATCCCCTCGAACCCATGGCCAGGAAACCGAAAAGACCGTGAGCGTCGTCATCTTGTTGACTATAGCACTGCCGAGTTTCAGTGGTTAAAGTTAAAAAATGTGACCTGGGGAGATTGAGAGAGAAGAGGTTCAACAAGCTCCTTTAAACATTTCTCCTCTACATTTAACATGGGAGTAGATGGTGCATCAGTGCGTCTCCCGCCAAAACCATTTGTCTGACAGCTTCGGCAGTGGTATCACTGCGACCCCAACGAATTTACCTACGTTTCTATCTACAAATTATTTCTGTAGAGTGACATTTGCCTTGCTCTGGCCCGTATGTTAATACCATGTCTTGCTCTCTAGCACGCTAGCGCTAGCATATTAATCCTCCATATAGCATATTGATAACCTGTCATCCTCCTTAGCTAGCGCTAGCATATTAATACCATGTCATTCTCTATAGCTAGCGCTAGCATATTAATACCATGTCATTCTCTATAGCTGGCTAGAGCTAGCACACAAACACATTAACCAAAGGTAGCGCTTAGCTATGCGCTAATCGCTAGCTAAGCGCTAATCGCTAGCTAAGTGCTAGCTTTGGTTAATGTGTTTAATTTTTGCTCCTGAAGGAGTGCTAATGTAAAATAAGGAACAGCTCATAGCAGGGTAAAATATTTAAGGTGTATTGTACTTATTTTGTGTTAATATTAAAATCATTCAGCTTTAAATTGTTTGCTTGTTAGCCACCTTCTAAGTATCTTTAGCTAGCCAGCCAGCTAGCGCTAGCTTATTAATGCCTTGTCAGCCTCTGTAGCTAGCTGTGTGTGTGAGGGTGTTGCTGGCGCATCAGTGCGTCTCCCGCCAAGAGTATTTCTCTGACAGCTTCAGCAGTGGTATCACTGCGACCCCAACGGATTTACCTACGTTTCTATCTATAAATTATTTCTGTAGAGTGACATTTGTGGTCTTGAGAGCAGTTTACACATTGATTTTTCGACAAATTTTTCTCTCTCCCCACACTCTAGCGATGATGTCACACACTCTGGCGGTTGAACATTCTCGCAATACACACCCATTCATTTTTTGGACCGGTTTTTGGCGATTTACCGGCAAACCATTTGGCGAAACGCTTAGAAAAGTCATAGCACTAATGTCCTCACCGAGCCGCACGTTTTGATACCTTTTTTGTGTACGTGCGACCAAAACTGCGGGAGGAGTAGCGCGCCGAAAAACGTACGGAAGAAGAATAATAAGCCCGAGGGATAGTAGTATTGTGCTTGCTTATGCAAGGCACAATAATAACTAGAAAATTCCTAAAGAAATTTTGATTGTGCCTTGCTCTGGCCCATATGTTAATACCATGTCTTGCTCTCTAGCACGCTAGCGCTAGCATATTAATGCCATTTCATTCTCTTTAGCTAGCTAGCTAGAGCTAGCACACATAAACACATTAACCAAAGCTAGCGCTTAGCTACGCGCTAATCGCCAGCTAACCGCTAATCGCTAGCTACAAGCTAAGCACTAGCTTTGGTTAATGTGTTTAATTGTATTATGCTCCTGAAGGAGTGCTAATGTAAATTAAGGAACAGCTCATTGTAGGGTAAAATATTTAAGGTGTATTGTTCTTATTTTGTGTTAATATTAAAATCATTCAGCTTTAAATTGTTTGCTTGTTAGCCACCTTCTAATTATCTTTAGCTAGCCACCTAGCTAACACTAGCTTATTAATGCCTTGTCAGCCTCTGTAGCTAGCTATGTGTGTGTGTGTGTGTGTGTGTGTGTGAGGCAGGCTTTGGTTGTCGTGGCAATCAGGGGAGACCACATCTGTCTCTTACTCCTCAGAGAGACAGAAACATTTAAATTGAATCCCCTCGAACCCATAAATGATTTCTGTAGTGACATTTGTGGCCTTGAGAGCAGTTTACAAAATAATTTTTAGACCAATTTCTCTCTCTCCCTACACTCTAGTGATGTTTGGCGAAACGCTACGAAAGTCATAGCACTAATGTCCTCACCGAGCTGCACGTTTTGATACCTTTTTTGTGTATGTGAGACCAAAACTGCGGGAGGAGTAGCACGCCGAAAAACGTACGGAAGAATAATAATTTTATTAAGCCCGAGGAATTGTGCTTTTCAAGGCACAATAATAATAAGCCCGAGGGATAGTAGTATTGTGCTTGCTTTGCAAGGCACAATAATAATGTTGCTGATTACAAGTTGTGCTATTTATGACTGTACGTTGAAGGGCATGTCTGTGGCGTGCTGTCAAAGTCGGCCACTGTGATGCCATTTCCGGCATTTCAGGGCTTCCATTTTAACTAACTCCAACAGATTTTATCATATTGACTTCATATTCTATCTCTGCATTCTAGACACATTGGTGATCATAAGTTAATCAAATATTTGCTGTGCATCGAACTGTGTGTCCGTGGCGTGGTGCTGAATTTCCACCTTTCGCAGTGAAGAGTCTGACTATGAAAGTGTAAGTCATTTGCAGTGTCTGAAACGTGTGACAATGTAGAGTGGTCTCCCTCAGCTTCAGGCGATGAGGGCTTGGGAGTGGGGTGACGTGAAAATTTCATGTTGTTGTCCAAACGTGTTACGACGGCATGTGACGCAGCTTCACCACTCCCCGAGTTGCGTGGAGTGCGAGTTCCCGCCCTACGCTGCTTGCAGCTTTAATTATTTATTTGCAATTATAAAATTCATTCAATTTAACTCAGCTCACAGGGCAATTTGGAATTACATCTTTATTTCTTAATATGCAGGTAGTGCTTATATTCCAAATGTATTGATGTAGTATGTTTATCTAGCCTGCAATGTTCATAACTTAGTACGTTATGTGCTACATGGCTTCTGCCATCAAGTGGTGTCTTTGAGCAAGTCTAATAAGTTTTGAAGCAGAAGTAGTAGAGCAGCAGCACTTCCTTTTCTGTGGTTCTTCATTGTAGTTTGTGGTCGTGAGATAGTAGTTTTTCATTAGGAGAGAAAACAGTCAATTTGCTGGAATCCACAACCAGAACAGTCTGCTTTGGTGAGAAAATTCAAGAGCGAGCAAGCTGACCACCTACCTGTAATGAACCTCAAACAAATCATGAAGTAGGAATAAAATTAGGGTTAAAAGTGTGAATACTAGCCCTACTGGTAAATTATGACTGTTTATGAGCAAGTGCTGCCCTGTATTATCAAGAAAACTCCTGGAAAAAACACAGAAAGGTCCTGGAAAATTATTTCTTAAAAAAATTAGGAACCCTGATTTAACATTTCTTACAGTCTTCAAAAGTAACTGTTCCAACTGTGATCAATGTGTGCTCTTCTCATTTTGCCATCACCAAAATGGAAAAAACAGGAAGGGAGCTGCTTAGTGTGAGTTAAATGTTTGTCTCACTGACAATTTCAGAGTTCATCTTTAGAGGATTTTCAATGCTGTTACATGAAAGTGAGCTTCATGGTATCACTTTATTTGTTTTGGGGTTTTTTGTTTTCATGACAGGGTTTTTATATAGGCTTATAGTGTGTTAATCTATAAAAACATTTTCATTGTAGTCATGCATTCACCGAGGACTTTTCTTCCACACAAAATTATACAATATGTGAAGGAATCAGACAGTAAACAATTTCTATTTTGTAAACTTTTGTAATTGTAGTAAAAACAGATCATAAAAAACATATGCCAGCAACTCCATTTCAAACTATACTATACTACTACTATAAACTGACATGAAATTCTCAAAGTATTTAAGTATTCAAAGCTGTATTGGCTCATGTTTTCAGTGTATCAATTTTACACAACAGTTACTAGAAGGAAGCTTTTATGTGAAAGTAAAATTAAAATGTCCCATCTGCTAACATGGAGGCAGCAGACTTTATGACACATACTGCAGTCAACATGATGTTTTGGTTTCACTTTTGGAGAGCTGTCATGTTGTCCATCTTTATGTATTTGGGTTGTTGAGACTTCAAACCATAAAAAATTGTTTGCCAACCCTTCAATGCATATAAATGTGATGAACTAGGATTGGACCCAAATATTCGAACTTTTCTGATATTGGTTTGTTGAGTCAGGCGATAATATGGTTTCACAAGCAAATTTCATTTCACACACACAGATATTAGCTGCCACAAATTCCACAGCCCAGAGCTATACAGGCAGCTGCAAGTGACAAACGGGCAAAAGGCAAGCAAGCGCATAAAGCAGGCACCGTGCATGAAAGACTTTCTGCTCTTTTTCACTAGATAGTATACACTCTCACAAGTAACTATGCTCTCAAAGTTTTGCTCACATGAATCAACCTGACTTTTGACAAGTTGAAGGCGGAAACCAACAGAGGCACTGGGCTTCTTCTGATAGACATCTTTGTACCTTGATTGACAGCTTCTTTTAACCTTTTTGTAAAGCAGCTTTATTTATAACACATAGAAGGCTACAGTTACAAACTCTACAATTCAGAATCAAACCTCAGTTTATACATATGGTACAGTGTTTTCTTTTACTAGTATTTATTTGTGCGTGTGCGTGCTGTAGCGGAAGCCAGTAGGTATGCAAGAAGCTTAAAGACTAAACTTGCTAGAGTTGCCCACTGAGGACCAACTACAACTATTAGATCTGGGAAATGTCATTCATTTCGTTTTCATGCGCTCCACGTTGATTTTACATTCATTCGGCTTGGGTTGTGCACCTAAGCCTTATAATGGTAGGAAAACCCTTTTTAAATGGCGTCAGAATCATTATTGATCATTCAAGACTGTTTTTTTTGTCTTAACTGACTTAATTTGCACCTTTGAGTTGTATCTGTTGACATTGATATCAAAAAAATGAAATGCCAGCACAAAAAAATATATAAATCATGTATTTAAAAGAACCAAACAGTATCTGATTAGGGCCCGAGCACCCACCATGCGGCCCTATTGTATTTGTAGGATTTCTTTTCCTATTATTCCTCCCAAACGAACGCGTATTTGGATATGACGAAGTATTAGGGCCAGACTAAGAGAAAAAATAATTAAAATCTTTTGGGGAAATTACGAGAATAAAGTCATAATATTGCAAAAATAAAGTCATAATGTTAGGTCTACGGGAATAATGTCATATTACCAGAATAAAGTCGTAATAATACGAGAACAAAGTCGTAATATTACGAGAATAATGTAATAATACAAGAAAATTAAACGCAAGCAGCATTGGGCGGGACCTCGCACCCACGCAACTTGGGCGTGCGCGGCCCGTCACGTGCCATCGTAACATGTGTGGACCACAACAAGAAAATTTCACGTAAATCAGCTCAAAATCGTCACTCAGCGCTTACTTCCTGTTGCCAGTAAGTGGCGCTATCACTATATCTGAATATTGTCATGTAGACGTGTTCAGGGTGGGACTGTTATCAAACACGTAAAGTTTCATTGAAATTGGATCATGTACGCTGAAGTTATGAGGATGTGTTCAGGGTGGGACTGTACACTGAAGATATAAGTACTATCTGTTTGATGGCCAATCGGTGGAATTCGACACGTCGTCACGGTCACACGGTTAAACATACAGTCACAAATAGCAAAACTTTTGAAAACCAATGTGTGTAGATTGAAGTGATCAAATTTGAAGTCAATCTGATAAAATCTGTAGGAGGAGTTAGTTAAAACAGAAGCCCTTAAATGCCGGAAGTAGCATCACAGTTTGACATTCGATTCAACCTGGCCAACTTTGAGGGAAAGCCACGGACACGCCCTTTAACGTACAGTCACAGATAGCACGACTTTTAATCAGAACCATTTTTTGACTATACTGACTAATTTTGAAGCAGATCCGATAAATTCTCTAGGAGGAGTTCGTTCAAATACAACGCAAAAAAACGCTGAAAATGAGCAAAAAAATCAAAATGGCTGACTTTGATGCCACGCCACAGGACACGCCCTTTAATGTACATGCACAAATAGCACAACTTTTAATCAGAACCATTTTTTGACTGTACTCACAAATTTTGAAGCAGATCCGATAAATTCCCTAGGAGGAGTTCGTTCAAATACAACGCCAAAATTTTGCCAAAGTTCGCCAAAAGTGAAAATGAAAATAAAAATGGCCGACTTCCTGTAGGGTTTCAGGTATGGGTCCAAGAGGCTTTTTTGTACGTCCCGACATGTTACACGTGCTTACCGAGTTTCGTACATATCGGTGAAACGTGGTGCCGGGGCTGCTGTTTTTTTATCCTGTAGGGGGCTCTACAAACACGATTTTTGGTATGTGAGCTTCAAGCACCACTCTACACGTGCCCTGTGAATTTCATATTCATAACTATTACGGTCACCGCACAGTGATTTATCATGCCAAAAGAGGCGTATTTTTTTTGTCCTTTTTAGGTGAGGGTGAGCCATGGGGAAGCATCGTACCAAGTTTCATCTTAATCGAACAAACCGTTGTAGAGATATAAACTTCTTCATTTTAAAGAGCGCCACCAAGTGGCGGTGGGCTCAAATTGTTCAGGCTCACTTAAAAAGGACAAAAAAAATACGCCACTAGGTGGCGCTCTTTTGGCATGATAAATCACTGTGCGGAGACCGTAATAGTTGTAAATATGAAATTCACAGGGCACGTGTAGAGTTGTGCCTGTAGCTCACGTACCAAAATTCCTGTATGTCGTGGTTGTAGCGCCCCCTACAGGATTTTTTAAAAAGCAGCCCCGGCACCATGTTCACCGATATCTATGATACTTGGTGGGCATGTGTAATGTGCAGAGACGTATAAAAAAGCCTCTTGGACACATGCCCCCAAATCCACAGGAAGTCTGCAATTTCGGGTCCGCACGTGTTACGACGGCACATGACGCGGCCGCAGCACGCCCCAAGTTGCATGGAGTTCGCACTCCATGCCCCGCCCAACGCTGCTTGCAGCTTTAATTGATTATAGTTTTCGTCACATGACCACCATTTAAGTTGCGTCTCGTCTGGTTTCCATCACGTGATAAAGGTTTGTTGACGACGATATTTAGTCATCATTTTTCATTGTCGAAAGCAACACTACTCTGAAATGCCACACCACGGGGACGCCGTTTGACGCACAGTCACAAATAGCACAAATTTTAATCGTAATGGTGTTTACATCATACTGAGTTTGTTCAAATACAACGTGTGCAAATTGCCCAAAATAGCAGCTAAATCAAAAATGGCCGACTTCCTGTTGGGTTTGGGATATGGCGCCCACTGGATTTTTTGTTCGTCTGGTTAAGATCTATGCATGTGCCGATTTTTATGCATATCGGTGAAAGGGGCCCCAGATGGTACAATTTATGGGCCCCTGAGGGCCCATTATGCCATGCTTATAGTGGACCCCTAGAAAATACAAAATTTTTCACCACAACTGACATGTGCACTGCATTTCATGAGTTTTCGAGCACGGGAAAGCCTCAAAATATGCGATCGTTTGAGAGGAAAAAAAAAAGAATTCTTTCAATTACAATAGGGCCTTCGCACAGTCAGTGTTCGGGCCCTAATAATAATAATACAGCAATATAGCACAGTGTTTCCTATAGGATTTTTTTTAGCAGTGGGGGCAGGCCCGTCCGAACGCCCCCGTCCCGTCCCGTCACGCCGGCAAACTTTTTACGTATGAAACAGAAGTGAGACTTTGCTGCGACACAATTAAATATATTTACCGTTTTAATGTTCCCAGATGTTTGATATCAAGAATTTGAGCTGAGAACTGACAACTTGAACGTTGTCCAATTACAACGGACCCACCGCGGTGACGTTTTTGGTGGAGCTGTTAGTTTAATAGTCGACTTGGAAGAAAGCGAACGTTTTGACAATAAGCTACATCAACACAACAGTATGTGGAGTTAAACTGGACAGCCCCAATAACCTCTGAATAGTTCTACTTGTGGTTAAATTGCAATGTGATCGTCACCCAACGGAGGTGCATTATGTCGGCAGGATCATTTAAAAGGCAACCATGACTACATTGTGCGTCTGCCCCATTTCTAATACCGTGGCGGCAGAAATTTAACAGCGGCGGGCCACCGCTCCAAAATCAACATAGAGAAAACACTTTAGCAGCACTTACTAGTACAGTACTGTTCTTGATTAGATATTGTTTATTCTGTTTCACTTTGATCCTCCCTGTCTTGAGATTTGACACTTCTGTAATCTGTATTCTTACAGGAACTTGATGAGATTCGCAGATCTGGAATGAAAAATTTCAGAAACATTCAAGTTGAGGAATCAAACCTATTGTCATGGCAAGGGCTCATTGTTCCTGTAAGTAGGTGTTTGACTGCTCTGACATTTCTTGGCCCACAGTTTCCTTTACTAACCTCCTTTGCTCACTTGCAGGACAACCCTCCTTATGACAAAGGCGCATTCAGGATCGAAATTATTTTCCCCACTGAGTACCCTTTCAAGCCTCCCAAGATCACATTCAAGACAAAAATCTATCACCCCAACATCGATGAAAAGGGCCAGGTGTGCTTGCCTGTGATCAGCGCAGAGAACTGGAAGCCTGCCACCAAAACTGACCAAGGTGGGTGTGTTAAGCAGGATTTACTTACTATAATTTATACTGTGTATAGGTCTACTAGGATTCGTGTCACGTAAATTTGTAATCACAGGTTGTACATGTAGGCTCAATGGACATCAGTGTACTGCAAAACTTTTTGTGACTTCACAGCCTCTGCACATGACTACACTTTATGAAACATGTCATCCAAGCATCGTCAAGACAGTAGCATAAATAGAACTGTTACACAGCCGTGGTGTCTGCCGCTGTCCATGTCCATCCAGTTGTCACGCACACATTTATAGCCAGGACACAGCACACGGACACATAAGAGTCAGTGTCTCTCCGTCGCATCTCGCACCATGTAAATGAGTTACTAGGACATAGGAAGTGTACCGCTAATATTCACTCTTCAATACTTGTTTACTTATTGAAAGTTATATCATCATCACAATATTGAACAGTGTCATTGCAGATTTCCCTCATATTGTGCAGGCTTAAATTAGCAATTTCTCTTGGGCCCAGCCCACTTAAATTTAAGCACCTCAGTTCTGCTTTACATCCTGCCCATTCCAAGTACAGATACAAATACAGATCATTTTGTTGATGCAGATACAGATAATGGTGTACTTGCTCATGCCTAGTATTACCAATGGAGGAGTTTCTCCCTTTTTGAAAGTATTGATTTCTCTCAAGGATACACCGCCATGTTATCACTGGGGTTACATATTTATATTTCTGCACCTCTGGTTGGAGCAGACTGGGTCAAAAATACATCATGCTGTCTAAGTACAGCAACCGCTTGGACTTTATGGCCTCACCCACTCCACGGCTCAAAACTAACTTCTCTGCAACCCACAGACAAACAGGAAGCACATGGCTCATAATATTTTAAATAAATTTTAAAGCAATTTATTTTCTGTATTTTAAGTATTCTTATTGTTTGGTATTTCTTGTCAGTTTCCTAATTGTCTAAGCATCTGCGTTCATAATTTTCTATTCACGTGGTTTTTTGCTTCCTGGGAAACTAATGAAAATGATACTCCAACTGTCCAGTGTCATCAAATCTGTTGTTCTGCATTTGAATTATATAGCACAGAATAATAACAATAATCATAATCATTTAGGGGTGTTAAGATTTCCCAATAAGTCAATTTTAACGTTATAGATGCAACTACATGGGTACGTGGACCACTGCATTGATCTAAATGTACCTCACACCGTATTGTTTGATATTAAAATGCATCGTCCCTGAATCTTATTGTAGCCCATGTATCTAGATACGTATCAGATTGTCTTAGAAGGGAAATGATTTATTAAGAAACACACTTAAATGCTTTATTTCAAGAAGAATCCATCACTTAATTCTTGTAAACCAATTTTTTGCCATTATGCAATAATACTAAGATGGCATTATAGTTGCATTGAACTGCATCTTTCTGTTCCACGTACATTGCATTGCGTCTGTCTTCAATGCACTCCATTATGAACACTAGTGGAGGCCAAAGGACCATGATTTTGAGATCGTCTTATGTACTACTGTCAGGATATAGTGAACGTTTCAGCAAATATGACACTGGCTATTTTTATAAAAGTTACCTACTGCAGCTTTAACTCATACCTGTGAAACTAGAGGCCATAGTCTTGTTAGGTAAAGAACTGTCCATGTCTAACATGATATTTTTGGCTGTGTGTGTCTTGCAGTAATTCAGTCCCTCATTGCGCTGGTGAATGACCCCCAACCGGAGCATCCCCTGAGGGCAGATCTAGCAGAAGAATACTCAAAGGACCGTAAAAAATTCTTGAAGAACGCTGAAGAGTTTACAAAGAAACATGGCGAAAAGCGGCCAATGGACTGATCACCTGACTAGCGTGTAGCCCTCTCTGTCTCTTTCTCCCCCTCTCCTCCTATCTCACCTGCCCAAATACCAATCTTCCTCTCGCCTCCCCGCTCGCCCTCCCTTACACCTCACCACCTTCCTTGCTCACCCTCCTCCCCTGTCCCCCACACCAGTCCTCCTGCAGCCCAGGAGCTGCCCAGCTGAAGCCAGGCAGAGGTAGCCTTAGCTTCCCTTCCCATCCAGGACTCTCTGTGGATCAGACAGCTTCCTCTTCCTCCTATTCTTCCTCCTCCTCCATGGCCATAAATCTCCAGACCATTTCTAACTTTCTACTCTTTTCTTAATGTGAAAAATGGAAAAAGAAATGCTAAGGGAACATGATGTTCAGATGAAATGTAAGATGGAAATACTCAGTAATGTGTTCATTTCGGTTGGCTCTTCCTCTATATAAGATCTCCCTTTTTGTTTTCCAAAGTATATTTTTTGCAGTTTTTTCTTTTTTTTTGGGCCCCATCATCAATCTTTTTAAAGCTGAATAAAGAAAGGTGATAGAAATAAGAGAAGTTGTAGATAGGACCTGGAGGTGTGTGCTGACTGAAATGTTTTCGGTCCTCACCTCCACTGCTTCTAGACTTGCATTGTACTCTGTGGGACAATCCCCCTCACATCTTCTTCCCCACAGTTGGTAACCCACTGAGCAGGAACAAACAATGGTAGGCCATGCTTGAGTTTAATTGTTATTGCTGAATATGCTAAAGAACATATAAAACAAGTAAAACAATGTGGTTTCCAAACATGTATCTATCATCAGCAGGCCCTTTTAAAGACAAATTGAACAGCACCATCACCACATTTTCTCAGTTGTACATTTTTGGGTTTTTGCAGATGAGTTGCACTCTTAAGACCATGCTCTTAAAACAGTTTCCTGCATGACAAATAGCTATTGTGATTCTATTTTCCTGATTAATGATCATTTCTCCACTTCAAATTGATTTGATTGGCACTTGATATAGAAAATTGTCAATGTGGGAAGAACCTGTTCGGTTAATTTGAATCTTTCACGCACGTTTCCTTTCCCACTATTGGGCATCCCAGTATAACCACCTATCATACTAGAAACTGAGTCCTTCACCACACTAAGACATATTCCAGTGGCAGACCGACTATCAGCTGCCCAGCTTAAGGGGACCTAACTTGTCGGGAGGGAGGAAGGAGAAGCTGGAGAAGGATGCACTCAGCTGGAATGAAGCTCAGCTCCTGGAAGCGTTCCTAGAAACAGGCACCATGAAGGCAGCTGGGAGAGGGCTGGCTGTCTGGGGATGTGTCAGGACATGGAAAGGGACTGCAGTGGCCAAAAAACCACCATGTAACAACTGTTTGATCTGGTCCCAATATTGTTTCATATTAAAGATGGTTAACCATGTGGCCTCACTGTCTGCCTGATAGTCAAGTGGATGTTGCATGCGTTTAGCTTTTGATGACTGAACGGAAGGGTAGAACTAATCCAAACCCATCAAGATGTGTTGATAGTAGGGGTGGTGGATCTCACATCTGATTTACCTTAGAAATTAAAGATTTTTCTTAAAAACAAACACCATAAATAGACCATATCTTTGGTGATATGTAACACCACCACATCTGTAATGTCTTCTCATTGGGGCCAAATGGGATCCTATCGGAAAATGATACTCTACACATTTTGTGTAAATGAGTGATTTGAGTGGATTGGGGTTTATTTTACAGTCCTTAGCTGCTGTATATCGCTGTATTGTAACATCTATGGTTTAAATCTTGATTTTACACCATATTAAAATTCAAATTAGAATTAGGCAATTTATCGCCCAGCTCCATTTGTTAGAAATCAACTTGAAGTGAACTGGAAGGACCAGTGTGTAGGATTTAGTGGCATACAGCGGTGAAGTTGCAGATATCAACTAACTGAACAAGAATCCACTGCGGCTGAATAAACACAGCCACTAAGGCAAGAAAGATATTTGATTGTTGCATTGTCAAATGTCTACACAGGGAATGAAACTTGATAATCAACTATCCTTTATCATTTGGACAAATATCTTGTCAATTTTATTGTTTTTTGGAGAAAATTGTTGATTGTGCTCACCACAACTTCCAAAACCCCCAGAAAAACCAAGGCAGAATACCTCAACATTAGTTAAGGTTCTTTGTCTTTCTTCCCTCAAACACTCAAAAGGCATAACACTGTAAATCCAGCAAGGTAAACAGTAACTTCACTTTGATGCACAACAAAACAGGCAGAGTACCTTTAGAGTGTTAAAGCTCTAGAGTTAGTGTTATGTCTGCAGGGCAGTAATCATTAATATCTGTCATCAAAATAACACACACACACACACACAGTAACTTTAATAAGAATTTAAGCAAATTGTGTTGCAGCTAGCTGTGAAGAAGCTCATTACTCTCAAGGTAAAATGTAGGTGCTTTTGGAATGCAAACACTAAGATCAAGGTAAGAAAGATTTAGTTAGGCTACGAGAAAGATATAAATAGGCAAAAATGACTTGTTTGCTAGCTTATGCTAACTACTACAAACAAAACAAAACTGCTAGCTTAATTGTGTTACGATCACTAGATTGTATGTAGATGTCATTATTAGGGACCAAGCCAGCGACTGCTGGAAGGTCCCTATTGTATCTCTAGGAATTATTATTATTAATATTTGGTGCCTGTTGGACTGCATATTTGCTCGGAAGCCCGAGGAAATTTCCACAAAATTCAATCGTTTGAGAGCCCAAAGTATGCAATTGTCCCTGTGCGCCCCCCCGAATCAGCCCCCAAGACGCGTAAGGTTGACGTACGAAAATCGGTACGCATGTGTATCTTGATAAAAGAAGCAGAAAAGCCTCTTGGACCCATAACCTAAACCAAACAGGAAGTCGACCATTTTGGATTTTGTGGTCATTTCTGGCGATTTTCGCCGTTGCATTGCATGCAGGGAATTACCGGATCATCTCCACATTTGGACACAGTCATCTAAAGACATTCACAATTAAAAGTATTAACGACATTCCGTCCAACAGCGTGGGCGTGGCGTTCCGTGGCATCCAATTTCGAACCTTTGCCACGAAAACAGAAAGTTGTCATAACTTCTGCGTACATGATCCGACACCTAGTGGCAACAGTCTTATACTTTCACACCCCGGGTTGCGTGTAGTACGAAGTCCCGCCCAATGCTGCTTGCAGCTTTAATTGTTATTATGCATTTTGCTTTGGCAGGACCGCTTATTTTATGCAGACAAAAAAAAAAAATAAAGTACAGAAGCATTCTTTTAGCATACAGTATCTGTAAGATAACTTAAAAGAGTATTCAGTTCCTTAAGTAAAAGTAGCAAGGTAAAAATATATTTAAGGTAAAAGTCCTGTATTAAAAATGTTAGTTAAAAGTACAGTATTTTGAGCAAAATGTGTTTTATACATTTTAAAGGTACATAATACAGACAGAATTGTATAAAAAGTTCCTACAAATATCTGGAAAACTCATCTCTGATCAATATTCACAGGAAATAATTTGCTAAAAATTCCTTGTTTTACACAAATGTCCTGCAATTATTGTGTTCACTGTTTTGGTTCGTTGTACAGTTCAGTTGTTCTCTACTATTATTGTAATACATTGAATATAATACAATAAATGTAAACGATAAACATTTTTATTCTGTATAATAAACAAATTTTGCATTTTCAAAAAAAAGATGATGAAATATATATTCACAGTTTAGTACAGAACATATTGTATACTGTAAGTACTGCAAGTACTGAAAGCATAATAATTATTTGGGCAGCTCAATTATGGGCTGATAATGAGAAATGTGTATTATTATAAATGATCTCAATAATTAAATTACAGCCGATAAATTATCGGTCCATAATAATGATAATTTATTTTATGTTATGTTATGCAAAACAATTTATTGTTTTTGTTCTATTTAAAGTAAGTTTGAGTTTTCATTGTCCATGGCATTGAATTTCAGTGTTTCGCTATGAAATGGTAAATGGTAAATGGACCTGTACTTGTGTAGCGCCTTTCTAGTCTTCCGACCACTCAAAACCGCTTTTCAGAAATCTGAATCAGAAGTCAAAAAACGGACTCAGAAGCCGGAGTGACGTACAGCAAGCAGCTTTCGCGCATGCGCACTCAATAATTTTACACTACATGCCACATTTACCCTTTCACACACATTCACACAGCGATGGCAAAGCCCATCGAACAGAAACTAACTTATTCATACACATTCACACACTGATGCACAGCATCAGGAGCAATTTGGGGTTCAGTATCTTCTTGGACAACCCACTCTGCCTCTGAGCCACAGCCGCCCTCAGTTTACATTTGATAAGAGTCCCAATTTGAACACATCTACAGCTAATATGTAGTCAAAGTCATAGCGCCTCCTACTGGCAACAGGAAGTAAGCCTAAATCATCAATTTACAAGAAATGTTCATGCGCTTGTGTGGTCTACACTTGATATTCTGGAACATAATGTAGAATTAAAATAGGGCCTTTGCATGGTTAGGGCTTGGGCCCTAATTAGTGTGTATTCCTTAGTCCCACATATTGGACACAGGAAGTGACACTGAACTCCATCGTGCAGTATCCGAAATACATGACAATTCAGAGCCATGTTGATGGACATCCAGTAACAATGCTGTAGGTTTCTTGGTCCTTGGACTGTACATCCTCTACTAAAGGGTACTGTGCTTTGACTTTTTTGGACTTTTCCCACTCTTTGAGTCAGATGATAAAGATAAAGAAGACACTGGATGTGACATCGGTGATAAGGGCTCACTGAAAATTCAGAGTAGACAGAAAGAGAAACATCAGACTGTTAGTTTGACTTGATTTATTAGCTCACATTGTTGGATTTGCAATCTGTTCATTTATGATCTTTGTAACAATTAAAATATAGCAATGCATAAAAAAGTTTCAACAGAAACTTTATCAAAATATAAGATTTCAAATACCCAATAAACAACTATAAATATTACAAACATACTGTACTGTTACAGGTGATTTAAAATGTGAATGTTAAAATAACATTCTAGGTGATTTGATATTAAGTGCTACTGGTGCTACACAGACCTGAGATCAATGAAAAGCATCCCTCCACCTTACATAACAATGACACTCATATACTACTGCAGGATATAGTATGAAGAGAGTTTCAGCAAATTTGCCAGAAAATGATCTTTACACACATGGACAAAATTGTTGGTACCCTTACATTAAAGAAAGAAAAACCCACAATGGTCACTGACATAACTTGAAACTGAAGTAAAAATAAATAACAATTCCTTCTCCAGACTGCATGTTTCAGCTCCTTCCACAGATGTTCAATAGGATTTAGATCAGGGCCCATAGAAGGCCACTTCAGAATAGTCCAATGTTTTGCTCTTAGCCATTCTTGTTTTCACTCCAGAATGCCTTGAAAGTCTTGAGATTTCATTGTACCCTGCACAGATTCAAGACAACCTGTGCCAGATACGGCAAAGCAGCCCCAGAACATAACCAAGCCTCCTCCATGTTTCACAGTAGGTACAGTGTTCTTTTCTTTGTATCCTTCATTTTTGTGTCTGTGAACATAGGGCTCATGTGCCAAAAAGCTCCAGTTTTGTCTCATCTGTCCAAAGGATATTCTCCCAGAAGCTTTGGCTTGTCAATATGCATTTTGCTCGCTTTTTTATGATTTGCTTTCAACAGTGGTGTCCTCCTCGGTCGTCTTCCATTCAGTCCACTTTGGCTTAAACAGCGATGGATAGTGCGATCTGACACTGATGTACCTTGACCTTGGAGTTCACCTCTAATCTCTTTGGAAGTTGTTTCGTATTATCTGTCTCTTCAATTTGTCATCAGTTGTCCTCTTGCGGCCACGTCCAGGGAGGTTGGCTACAGTCCCGTAGACCTTAAACTTCTGAATAATATGTGCAACTGTAGTCACAGGAACATCAAGCTGCTTGGAGATGGTCTTATAGTCTTTACCTTTAACATGCTTGTCTATCATTTTCTTTCTAATCTCCTGAGACAACTCTCTCCTCCCTTTCTGTGGTCTATGTTCAGTGTGGTACACACCATGATACCAATCAGCACAGTGACTACATTTCACCCTTTAAATAGGCAGACTGACTGATTACAAGACACCTATGATGCTAATTACAGGACACACCTTAGTTTAACATGTCCCTATGGTCAAATTATTTTCAATCTTTTCTAGGGGTACCATAATTTTTGTCCAGGCCAGTTTCATTAGTTTGTTTTTTAAAATGATTCTGTTGAACCACAATTCAAAAGAAATGTCTGATTGTCATTAGGTAATTTTCAGTAAGTGTTTATTTATTATTACTTTTGTCAGTTATTTCAGTGACCATTGTGGGTTTTTCTTTCTTTCTTTAATGGAAGGGTACCAACAATTTTGTCCACGTATGTATCTAAAAGTTACCATACTTAAAATGTTCTTAATAATCATTCATTGCACGGGACAACTGTGTGTGCTTTACTACAGTAAGTTAAAGTTGAAGCAGGAAATGGGCCCTTACAACAAACAACGGACTGTTAAATGGGAGATGTATAGCTTTTCTTGTCATACAGTGGGTACGGAAAGTATTCAGACCCCTTTAAATTTTTCACTCTTTGTTTCATTGCAGCCATTTGCTAAAATCAAAAAAGTTCATTTTATTTCTCATTAATGTACACTCAGCACCCCATCTTGACAGAAAAAAACAGAAATGTAGAAATTTTTGCAAATGTATTAAAAAAGAAAACCTGAAATATCACATGGTCATAAGTATTCAGACCCTTTGCTGTGACACTCATATATAACTCACATGCTGTCCATTTCTTCTGATCTGAGATGGTTCTGCTCCTTCATTGGAGTCCAGCTGTGTTTAATTAAACTGATTGGACTTGATTAGGAAAGGCACACACCTGTCTATATAAGACCTTACAGCTCACAGTGCATGTCAGAGCAAATGAGAATCATGAGGTCGAAGGAACTGCCCAAGGAGCTCAGAGACAGAATTGTGGCAAGGCACAGATCTGGCCAAGGTTACAAAAGAATTTCTGCAGCACTCAAGGTTCCTAAGAGCACAGTGGCCTCCATAATCCTTAAATGGAAGAAGTTTGGGACGACCAGAACTCTTCCTAGACCTGGCCGTCCAGCCAAACTGAGCAATCGTGGGAGAAGAGCCTTGGTGAGAGAGGTAAAGAAGAACCCAAAGATCACTGTGGCTGAGCTCCAGAGATGCAGTAGGGAGATGGGAGAAAGTTCCACAAAGTCAACTATCACTGCAGCCCTCCACCAGTCGGGGCTTTATGGCAGAGTGGCCCGACGGAAGCCTCTCCTCAGTGCAAGACATATGAAAGCCTGCATAGAGTTTGCCAAAAAACACATGAAGGACTCCCAGACTATGAGAAATAAGATTCTCTGGTCTGATGAGACCAAGATTTAACTTTTTGGTGTTAATTCTAAGCGGTATGTGTGGAGAAAACCAGGCACTGCTCATCACCTGCCCAATACAATCCCAACAGTGAAACATGGTGGTGGCAGCATCAGGCTTTGGGGATGTTTTTCAGCTGCAGGGACAGGACGACTGGTTGCAATTGAAGGAAAGATGAATGCGGCCAAGTACAGACATATCCTGGAAGAAAACCTCTTCCAGAGTGCTCAGGACCTCAGACTGGGCCGAAGGTTTACCTTCCAACAAGACAATAACCCTAAGCACACAGCTAAAATAACAAAGGAGTGGCTTCGGAACAACTCTGTGACCATTCTTGACTGGCCCAGCCAGAGGCCTGACCTAAACCCAATTGAGCATCTCTGGAGAGACCTGAAAATGGCTGTCCACCAACGTTCACCATCCAACCTAACAGAACTGGAGAGGATCTGCAAGGAAGAATGGCAGAGGATCCCCAAATCCAGGTGTGGAAAAAAAAAGGGTGTTTCATCATTCCCAAGAAGACTCATGGCTGTACTAGCTCAAAAGGGTGCTTCTACTCAATACTGAGCAAAGGGTCTGAATACTTATGACCATGTGATATTTCAGTGTACATTAATGAGAAATAAAATGAACTTTTTTGATTTTAGCAAATGGCTGCAATAAAACGGAGTGAAAAATTTAAAGGGGTCTGAATACTTTCCGTACCCACTGTATATAATGTTCCAATGTGGGATGTTGATCTCTCCCATATATAATTTTTTTATATATATATATATATATTTTTTTTTTTATGCAGCCCCATATGCAACAAACTGTGACATACATTGTGTTCTGACATCTTTCTATCAGAACCAACTTTAACCTTTTCAGCAATTTGAGCTTTTGATAGGTACTGACCACTACAGACCAGGAACACCCCACAAGAGCTGCAATTTTGGAGATGCTTTGACCCAGTCGTCATCATCACAATTTGACCCTTGTCAAAGACACTCAAATTCTTATGCTGCCCATTTCATTTTCATATACATGCATACACGCACACACACACACACACACAGATGTTTTCAGCAGAAAAGAGTGGTTTTAGGGTTTAGTTACTATTTTCTAAACACACAGTGCCCTGGTGCTAACAACAAGTAGCTATGGCTATGTTTCCATCAGGGAACTTAAGTCACTTAAAGTTAAAGCAGAGCAGCCAGAGTACTGGAGGACCAGAAAATATTTTCTCCATAAAATATGATTCAGTTAGTACCCTGTACTTGGTGGATGCAGTGTATGATTATAAATAAAACTACCTCATAAAAACCCAAGTTGTAATAATTATGTGCAATGAAGGGCATGTGGATAGTGCAATATATTGATCTGTATGTATGGCTTACATAAAGAACAACCTTCCCACAATTCTCGAACCCACAACCTTCTGATTAAGGAACGACCCGCTCTGCCTTTGAGACAGCCGCTCCCATCCCTTTCTAGACATATACACTATTCACAAAAAGTTAGGGATATTCCACTTTCGGGTGAAATTTATGGAAAATGTAAAAAGTTGATGCTACAGTGATATTATATCATGAAAGTAGGGCATTTAAGTAGAAGGTCAAATTAAGATCACCTGGAAAGGTTATAGTGCATTTTATGTACATTCTGAAATTTCATCCGAAAGCCGAATATCCCTAACTTTTTGTGAGTAGTGTAGAGTGACCCAGTAACATACTGTTACTTAGAGTTATGTTATTGGGTGGATCTAAAGTAATTTGTGTTATTACATGTCAGTGTGACTCTGAATTCTGGTTTGTTTGGTTTTTACCTCTGGAACAGATTCTATGAAATTGGGTTTCACTTTGGCTCTCTACAGTTTGTCCTCTTTGGACAGCAGGACTCAGAGGTCTTTGAAGGCACACAGTTGCACTCTCTTCTGGCTGTAGAAGGCCAACAGGGACGGGTCACTGAGCATGCTCAGTTCATGCTGTCTGTCAGCTGACTGGGAGAAGTCATCAGGGCCCTCTCCACAGCCTCCTTCCTGGGGGTGACTAGGGTAACCTGGGTGGACCATGAGCTCTGCTGTGACCACAGGCCGATTAGAGCTTGATGCATTGCTGGAGGTAGTGCCTGATGAGCCTAAAGCCAAGGCCTGGTTGAGAGCCCTCTGCAGGTTGGGGACAGACATGTTCTGGCCCATGGTGGTCAGTCCCAGGTACATGTCTGGCCACCTGTGGACATGGAAAAGGTTTAGACCCTGATTAGTGTTTGTCAGCCATAGACTATGAAGAACTATTCAGACAATCACTCCATCCCTTAAGTACAACACTTGAATGACAAACATAGTCATAGATGAACATTAAATAACACATACCAACATTACAAGAAGGTTTTTTCAAAGTAAAGTAATCTAACTTAAAATAATATTTAATGGTGAGGAGCAGACCTAGACAGAATCTAGACAGATTTGTCAGCTGGTGTTGTGTTATTTACTCTGAGCTTTTTAAAAAAGACCAGGTGGTGACCTGGTATATGCTGGACTATGTATGTCAGAGGTTATGTCTATAATCAGTGTCAGTAATATTTTTTCTTCTGGTGTATTAAAACATGACATGATGATGTTTAAGCTACATTTAAGTCAACAACAGAAATTCCCACTGATTTGAAAGCAAGCAACAACTTCAAAAGATCTATTATTTCTTTTATTTTTTTTATTAAGTTTATATTACATCAAGGCTTAAAGTCCTTTTTTAACTGATGTGTTGATCTATATTGGACCCAATCCGATCCATTGTTTTCACGTCAGTTACAATTGGGCTGTTCAGAAAGAGTGTGGCTGGCTCCAGATCTGCAGCGACTCTGCATCTGTTTTGTTTTTCCCTTGAGCAAATTTGGCAGCAAAACACACTTATTAATCTTCCGGGCGTTTTTTTTGACAAATTCAGTGTTTTCCTGTCCCTGGCGTTTGGCCATTGGTCTATCAGATGAGGCATTGGCAACCCCTAGTGGGACCAATGAATTCATGTCATGTAATATATTGCACTGAGGGAAAGCTTGTCATCCAACCAAATACCTAAATACTTATATGATGTCACTTTTTCAATTGAGCCCCTATTTAGTGTGTTGATAGTTGTGTTACCTGGGGATTGGGAGCAAGCCCTTGAAAACGTCATGAATTTGGTTTTCTTAGCATTTAGAATTTTATCACACTCAGCTTGCTCTCGAAAAGTATGTGTACGCTGCTCTAAAGTACTGGATGTGTGATATACGCACAGTCTCACTGCACATTCTGGGGCAAATTCACAAAAGGATTGCATAGCATTTCAGGTCTCTGTGCTGGTGAATATATGTGTACCTCAATATAAATACTAAAATTATTATTTTCTTCAGAATGCTGAATTAATTTTTTTTACTCAAATGTAGCTTAACCTTGTCATGTAACAGTATATCAGTATACCTTAAGAACAAATATTACTGCAACCACTACAGAAAACTGCAGAATAAACATTGGATATCCAGGAATTGACATTATAGACACTATAGCTGACAATACACAGTCCAGCCATATACCTCTCAGCCATTGTCCTGCCTACTGTGTCAGTTTTGCCACATGGATAACTGCAATCAGATGCAAAACAAGGGCACATTACATTCAGCTGCAAAACTATCTGGCCGTGTTTGTGGTGTAATATCATTAGCACAATCTTTTGTGACTCAGACATTGAGACAGGGCAGACAGGTTGCAAGTGATGTGCAATTCATGGTGCTATTAGCAACCAAAATCTATTCTCAGCGAAATCACCTCTTTATTAATACCAGTTTATGTAATGAAAATGGTGTTTGCATGATTTTTGTGCATATGCATTTTTTATCTTCTGGCAGCAGGACTAGATTAACACAGACAGCCTCCTCCTCCAATCCTTCAGATTAGTGAAAACTCTTGTGGAAAAATGTAAAAGATTAATTGAACTGTTTTTTTTTTTTGTTCACACACACACACACACACACACACACACACACACACACACACACACACACACACACACACACACACACACACACACACACACACACACACACACACACACACACACACACACACACACACACCTGATTCCATATCGTGTGAAGACAGGAATGGAGTCCTGAGCGTCCTTCTCCACCTGTGTGTAGAATCTTTGGAAGTGTGAAGGTAACCAGGGGCAGCTGCGTAAACCTGACTCCATTGGAACACGGGTATATGGAATCCTGAGATCAGACAGGACCTGTGCAAACACCTCACGCACCTCTGCAACACACAGTACATACGCTGTGGTTAAAAGACATTATTTCACCTACTTAATGAAGTCATTCTCATAGCCAAAAATTAATGTAAAGCTAGTAATGTTAAACTCAGACAACACTGAAATTCTTTTCATTTACGTAATATTACAAAAATTAGACACATCCTGTCACAGACAGAAAAACTAATCCATGCATTTGTTACTTCTAGGCTGGATTACTGCAACTCCTTATTATCAGGTTGCCCCAATAAATCCATTAAGACGCCAATTAATCTCCAATTAATTCAGAACGCTGCAGCACGAGTACTGACAGGAACTAGAAAAAGAGATCACATCTCTCCTGTACTAGCTTCTCTGCATTGGCTCCCTGTAAAATGTAGAATAGAATTTAAAATCCTCCTCCTCACCTATAAAGCTCTTCATGGTCAGGCCCCTTCATATCTTAAAGAGCTCATAGTACCCTATTACCCCTCTAGAACACTACATTCTCTGAATGCTGGGCTACTTGTGGTTCCTATAGTCTCTAAAAGTAGAACAGGAGCCAGAGCCTTCAGTTACCAAGCTCCTCTCTTATGGAACCAGCTTCCAGTTGTGGTTCGGGAGGCAGACACCCTCACCATATTCAAGAGTAAGCTTAAGACATTCCTCTTTGATAAAGCTTATAGTTAGGGCTGGATCAGGTGAGTCCTGAACCATCCCTTAGTAATGCTGCTATAGGCCTAGACTATCGGGGGATTTCCCATGGTGCACTGAGCTCCTCCCTTCCTCTCTCTTTCTGCACTCATTCATGTCCCATTAATGCATGTTACTAACTTCACTTCTTCCCCGGAGTTCTTGTGCTTTCTCGTCTCGCAGGTTCTTGTCGATCCTGGTGGAGCCTCCTGTCATGGTCCTGCTTGATTGCCATTGCCAATACTGTTGTTGCTGTGCATCTCTCTCTCTCTCTCTCTCTCTCTCTCTCTCTCTCTCTCTCTCTCTCTCTCTCTCACCCCAACTGGTCGAGACAGACGACCACCCACCTAGAGCCGGAGGATCTGTCCTAGGTTTCTGCCTTTTAACAGGCAGTTTTTCCTTGCCCTTGTCGCCAAGTGCTTGCTCATGGTGGAACTGTTGGGTCTCTGTAATTAATGTTTTAAAGAGTTCGGTCTAGACCTGCTCTATTTGAAAAGTGTCCTGAGATAACTTCTGTTATGAATTGGCGCTATACAAATAAAATTGAATTGAATACAGCAATATGCCTGTGGATTGCTTCCACGTGCCATCCCACACCCCTCATCTTGTTTTTTTGTTTTTTGTACGACCAGGCCTGAAAAAAATACTAGTGGAAACACTGTATTACAAACATTACCTGGCAGTACATGAACGTGTTGGTGTCCATCCATGTGGTGGGGCAGGTGACCTGTCAGTTCTCTGAACAGCCTGACCTGGGCTCTCAACTCTTGCTCCACCTGGGGAGCAAAAACACAGCTGGAGGTTACTGTAGTGGAGAAACATGACTTTGTCTTCTTCTCTTGGTAGCTATTGACTTCAACTTGCAGAAGTAAAGTATGCATGCAGAATTACTCAACATAAACATGACTATGAGTCACTATATATGTTGGGACAGTTTGATAAGGTATTGTTTATGGACAGTAAAGCAAGTGACTTTTACTATTATGACTGTATGACTCTTAGGGCCTCTCCTCTTTATCGTATCGGCCTCGTGTCCAGATGGATACGGGGTTTTCGGGGTGTGAAATCGGTATTTTTTGGAAACGGGTCCCAGAGTGGGAAAATCCGAAAAACGCCGTATTGCCTGGAGTCGTCAGGACGGCAAAACAGATTTTTTCCGAAACGATGACGTATTAGCTCCCGCCTCTCTCGCCTTTAACCCTCAGCCGCCGCCGCTAGACGCGTCATAACAACAACAACAATGGCGGACTACTACTACTTGTTTGTAAACAGCGCATGCTCCATGGCTTCTTTTCCGGTTTTAGTGTATTGGTGTGGTGGCGTCACAGTGTACTACAGCGTTTTGGGTCGTTGTCAGTGAATCCGTGTGGACGCAGATATTTCTGGAAACGACGCCGTGTTTACGGAGATTTTTTTCGAAACGACATCGTATTGGGTGAGGCCACGTATTAGTGAGGACAGGCCCTAAAGCAGACAGAAAGTACAGACAGTGTCGCCGCAGCAGAGCATGCGTCATAGCCCTTACTTAAACCAGTGTATAGCCAGACCAGGACCAGAACCAGAACTATCAATTATTATTCTTGGCGTATCTGAAGAATTACAAAGATTCAACAATTCCTGTCTTATTGCCTCATCACTGCAAAAAAAAAAATACTACTTATGTTATGGAAAGAAACAACGGTTACTCCCTCCAAAATGTGGCTATGTGATCTTACCGGTATATTACATTTGTAAAGGATACAATATGTTTAAAGACTCCCACAATTCAATAAGATTCGGCAACACCTCACACACAGAAGCCTATACTTATACACTGTTTAATTTTATTTAATGAGTCAATGATTGAGAGAAGCATAGAGGACATGGAAACAGGAGTAGTTTAGGAAAATAAGGAAGATATAGGAAAGAGACCAGTAGAAAATGAATGCTCTTTGACTGCCTTATCTGAGTTATGTTCCTATTCTGTTTATTTTATCTTTGTCAATTTTACATTGATTTAATTAATAGTTTCCTCCTGATTTTCGACACTGTTCCAATCTTAAAATACAAACGTCTGGCTTGTATATCGTTTGTTAAATATCTGTGTAATGGTAATGGTAAATGGTAAATGGACCTGTACTTGTATAGCGCCTTTCTAGTCTTCCCACCACTCAAAGCGCTTTTACATGACCATAGATGTCGGTAGTCATTAGCCCCTTTTTACGCAACCTGTTCAAGGCATGATTGTCGCACCATTATTCTGCCTCTTATTTTTTTTTTATATAGATAGCTAGGTAGGTGTGCTGTCGGTGAGTATTGTTTCTCTCTGTATTGACTGCTCTCTGTATTGTACCACAAAAACCAATACATCCTCCCATTAGAATGCTACATAGGATAGGATACTCCGCAGCCAACACATACAATAATAACACATAAAAGATCGGATTTGCATGCACCCCTTGAGTAATTTGTTTCAGTTTTGCATATTTCAAGCTATTCAAACTTTGCTGCACCTCAACTGGTCCTGTATTGCCTTTTAAATTATGTCAGCATTAACAGCATGAGCTTTACAGGTGATGTTTTATTGTGTGTTGTATTGATGAGTTTTCTTTAAAGATTTACTTTAATGATTAGAGCAGCACCAGTAAAAACTGTATATATATATATATATATATATATATATATATAGACACACACACATACAGCCGCCCCCATGTCATCATATTGTAATAATACAACTAGCAGAAAAATATGGCATTGATAAATCAGAGAATTTGGAACCGGTTCTCAACTGGAATGAATTTAACCACCTAATTTATGAAGGTACACAGGTAAACATTTTAATGTCAGTGTTTTGTCATACAGTACTGTTGCTGAGTACCTTTCCATTGTGGACTGCCTATTTATGTTTTTTTGAGATGTCACCTTTTCAATCTCATGTTATTCTATGGTATCAGACAACTATCATGTATCAAGCCGGTATTTGTGTTGAGAAGCTGAATATAAACACAAAATTGCGTGTCTTTTAATGTGTGAAGTTTTAACTGATAACTTCATCAACAATCAGCCTCTTTGTTTACAGTTCTAACTATTCAATTAATGAGTCAGTGTGATTGTTTTTCTATAAATGAGTGGGCATGATCTCTCAGTCTTACAGTTTTTCTTACAGACATTTTTGCACGTTGTTTATTCCTCTTTCTTCCTTCTAACAGACTAAGAAAGTTTGGTTAACACACTACAGAAGAGTTTAATTAGTACATCATTGAACAGTTTGTGATATATTTGCAGACTTTTGTATTTGTATTAATTCTGTTGCATTTCTTTACGAATATGAGCAGAAACACATTTTCCAAATCTGGATGAATCAGGTGCAGGTCTGTGGGCTCATTGATGCAAGCATGAAACCTGAGTCGGGTTTTGGAGCAGTATACCTGTTCCATGCTGAGCTGACCTCTCTCCAGGAACTGACGGAAGCCTATCTTTCCATGGAAGAAGCCACGCTGGTTTATGAGAGTGGAGGCCTGCTGGAGGCTCTGACACACTGGAATGCCCTCTGACAAGTTGGCATGGAGACCAATGGGTATGTTGTGCCTGACAAGAAAAGAGATAGGTCACATCGTTCGTTGAGGAGTAACAGAATACAAGTAACGGTGTTACATATTCAAATTAGGGAACTTAAAGGGATTACTTTATTTGTTTTTGCTTTTTTCGCTCTAAAATGCATTACCCATAAACAGATTTTGCACCTGCCACTTACAATGGCAGAAGATATGCATAGCTGGGACACTGTCAGTAATGTGTATTTAGCATGGAAATGTTTAAAGAACATTTTACCTACACACATGGTCAAGAAAGTTGCAACATTGCAAGCTCTGCTTACAATTAACCAAGCTGCTTTGCATATCAAAAGTCTAATCTTGAGGTATGGTAAAGTAAGCTAAGTTATGTGAGGGAGTAAGAAAAATACATTACCAAACAACCAATGGACACAAGATCTGTTAAAACAGCAAGTGATGTACCAGGCCCTGTGTCAAGTGTGTTAGGATTCTACATACAGTACAACAGCAGTTTGTCAGCACCTATTACCTTTTAGCCAGATCTGCTGCCTCTTTGGCAGCAGATGCGTTAACCAGCAGTGACACATTGGAAATGCCTCCAGCCTGGAAGCAATCCACAATCCCCTGGTTCCTCCTGGGACAGTAGCCGAAATCATCTCCTGTCACCACCAGCATCATTCTGGGCTGTGGCATTATTGCTGTTCCCTATGGAGGACACACAGGAGACAGGGTAACATTCATAATAAGGGCAGCTATGGCTCAGCAGGCACAGCTTGTTATTCATTAATTAATTAATTAATAAGTGGTTCAAGGACATTCCCAGCTCCTATTCAAATGTCAAATGAAAGATATACAGACATTACAAAAATGAGGAATGAAATCATGAAAACCATAAAACTATGATTTATAATGCATAGAATGTAACAGTGCCTCCTTATGAGAGCATTGAGCTGGTTGTTTGTTGATTAGTATTACAGAAGTTGGTAGGAAAGAAAGCTTTAAAGGTCAACTGTGTAACATTGAGGAATATATATTATAATCACCAGATTATATACATATAATCACCAAATAAGAATTGTTATTGCCATATTGAACTGCCATGTGTCTACAATGACCCTCAACAAACAAACCAAAAACTGGCTCTAGATAACGCCATTTGCATTTTTTCACAGCGTAGCTTAGTTTCTCCCTCGCATTTGGAAAGGGGGAAGTAAGTGAGCTGCCGTCTGCAACTACACCGATAGATGCCTCTAATCGTACACACTAGACCGGTTGTTTGTACATTTACTGGCTCATCCGATGGTAATAATTCATATTGATATATTCCATGTGTGAAGGTGTTTTCATCATGTTTTCAATTCTCGAGTTTAATTGGACTGTAAAGGTGCAATACCATGATGCCATAGCATATCTAATGATGCTTACCAGCACAGCATTGTAAAATGTTCACATGATCCCGGTCCTCACACCAAACAGACTGTGGAAAAAGTGAGGTCACCAATGACAGTCAAGTATAATTTTGTTGGCGTTAAAAACAAGGTGGTGGCTATGCACCTTGTGATGCACTGAAAGGCCTATTCCATCAACAAGGAACCAGCTCAGTTCCGGATTTTGAACCCTTTGGAACATTTCGATAAAAAATACATTGGTTCAGAACAAAAAATAACATGTTTTCCTTGGAAACTTGTGCGGGCGTGTGATATTCTACAGTTAGTTAAGCATCCTTCTGTTGATGACACATCCTTGATTAGAATGGTTCTGCTCAAAACTGGTGGAAATGTGGGCTGGTTTGATAGAGAGCATCAAGGTTCCAGGAATCTTGAATTGAACCAGTTCAAGACCCAAAGCTAACTTGGTGGAAAAATTACCTAAGGGCAGTTATCACGCCTAAAATAAAATTAGATTTTATAATTATTTGCAACACTTCCTTAGTTTTTTTTTATACACTACTCACAAAAAGTTAGGGATATTCGGCTTTCGGATGAAATTTCAGAATGTACATAAAATGCACTATAACCTTTCCAGGTGATCTTAATTTGACCTTCTACTTAAATGCCCTACTTTGATGATATATCACTGTAGCATCAACTTTTTACATTTTCCATAAATTTCACCCGAAAGTGGAATATCCCTAACTTTTTGAGAGTATACACACTAAAAAAATTCAAGTATAAGTCGAATACCCAAAGATGGTTTCTGGCATTTTAGGTAGTTCTTATCACACTGATTTATGTTCACGTGTTGATTTTTCTGATAAGTTTGGTTTTAATAAGTTATTTGAAGTTATAAAAAGGGGTTTCCTGTCATGAATGACAGTCGAGGTCTGTGTGCGATTAAGTTGGGCGGATAGGCAGGACTTTGATGCAGCATCGCCAACCCCGAACACTACTGCTTAGACCCTGACTCCAAGTGGAGAAAGATTGCAGCAGCCTTATCCGGGATATTTTGGCTTAATTTTTGTTTAGTGCGAAAAAGTGGAGACGTGACATCCATCTTATGGATGGTTAAAATTGGTTGGTTCATAGGATATAGGATTTTTCCTTCCTTTATAGGATTTCGATATAAAAATAAAAATAAACAGATTGTAAATGTTTTTGCATACATTGTTACAGGCATGTAACAGGAGTACAATATGACTGGTCATGTGATCATAAAGGGTTAAAAGGCATTTTTTAAATACCATCGGGCCTATAAGGCTCCATTCCATTCTAGTCAAGCACAGTCAGTGTTATTGTTGGGTCACTGACTTTGCTACACTAAATAGAACGGAACCAGTTGGTAACACTACGGTGGTTTACCCTACTATTTCCTGTCAAAATGGCTGCTGTGAAAATGTTTTATTGAAACACAAATGTCTGTTTTTCATGTAATTTTATATAAAATAATCTAAACTCGTCACAGCAGTGAGTGGGAAATCAACAGCCGTTACCTGTGTCCAACATAATGCTCTTTTTAAAACTGAGGTTGTTAATAAAGCACTACAGCGATGGTGTCGTTTGTGGTGCTGTATAGCAGTGCGGATTGGCACTTAATTTTGGTCAATTTTATATACAGTATATGGGGGGGCAATATATTTAAAACACCTAACTTACCAACAAACCACCAGAAAACTATGTTGTCAGTAGTGACCACAGCGTTGAATTAACTCCTCTCTCATAGTTAAACAAAACTGAGCATTATAATGCTATCTTTCTTTGCCAGGGTACACCGGCTAAATCTCCTTCAGTGTCACTTTGGGGCGACCCACTGGAACACCACTGACACGCTGGTGACTCAGACGAGAAGAACATTATCGAACACTATCAAATAAAACTTAATCTTACCCATTGTATTACACGAGTCTGTCCATATATCCAAAGCCACACAGGCACGGTAGAAATAATCTCTACTTCCGACTAGCTAACCGCATTAGTGTAGGTTGGAGTTGATTTGACTAGAATAAGGCGCCCTCTGCTGGCGTGTAGTGATGCACCCAGCTAGCCAAGAAAAACTTCAAAATAAGACGTCCGCAGTTCGTCCAAAGTTGTATCCGAAATTAATGAAACTACAGAATATATACTTAAATTTACTCGTCTCATTAAATGAACGTATTTCGTAACTTCTAATTATTGTCCCCTTGGTGATCATACAGATATGTTCCAAGCACAGCTATTAAAAACGCTGTTAGTAATGCTATTTATCAACACAGCGATGAAACAAATCATTTAATCTGAACATTATAAAAATGAAACACATTATTTTAGGTGAATAGTACATTTGATAAAGCTTTTGGCTCTTTTATTGTGAAAATATCGGAACGGAAGGTTTGAATTTTCCACATGTGGCACGTCATATTCTTTAAACATGTTTTAATCTCGAAAGGTTTCTTTCAAGGATGACTAGGAAGACGTTTAACGTTAGCCACCACACATGGTCTTTGTACAGAAGTGTTCAGGGTGACTACACTTACCGGAAGTTCTCCAGTAACATATACGTAAATATAAACATGTCAGAAAGCATATTTCACCACCACCACCATCATTGTGCAGTGTCTGTCACTTTTTCTGAACATACCTTCCACAGTTACCCAGCCTCACTGAATGCTGACCTCAGTACACATAATGCGTAAGTTACTTAAATACTGCGTGGCATTACATGTGTACAGGTATCGCTCCCCTCGTGCTCTCACGTCATGCCTGAGAGATTGTTTAAATTAGATCCAGGACCTGATACCACTGTGTGCCACTAAGCGATCAGATCTGTTTACACACACAACATATATACAATACCAGTCAAAAGTTTGGACAGACCTTCTCATTTAATGCTTTTTCTTTATTTTCATGACTATTTACATTTTAGATTCTCACTGAAGGCATCAAAACTATGAATGAACACATATGGAATTATGTAGTAAACACAAAAGTGTGAAATAACTCTAAATATGTTTCATATTTTAGATTCCTCAAAGTAGCCACCCTTTGCTTTGTTGACAGCGCTGCAAACCCTTGGCCTTCTCTCAATGAGCTTCATGATGTATTCAATTCAATTCAATTCAATTCAATTTTATTTGTATAGCGCCAATTCATAACAGAAGTTATCTCAGGACACTTTTCAAATAGAGCAGGTCTAGACCAAACTCTTTTTATACATTATTTACAGAGACCCAACAGTACTACCACGAGCAAGCACTTGGCGACAAGGGCAAGGAAAAACTGCCTGTTAAAAGGCAGAAACCTAGGACAGATCCTTTGGCTCTAGGTGGGTGGTCGTCTGTCTCGACCAGTTGGGGTGTGAGAGAGAGAGAGACAGAGAGACAGACAGACAGGTGCACAGCAACAACAGTATTGGTAATGGCAATCTAGCAGGACCATGGCAGGAGGCTCCACCAGGATCGATAAGAACCTGCGAGACGAGAAAGCACAAGAACTCCGGGGAAGAAGTGAAGTTAGTAACATGCATAAATGGGACATGAATGAGTGCAGAAAGAGAGATGAAGAGAGGAGCTCAGTGCACCATGGGAAATCCCCCGATAGTCTAGGCCTATAGCAGCATAACTAAGGGATGGTTCAGGACTCACCTGATCCAGCCCTAACTATAAGCTTTATCAAAGAAGAATGTCTTAAGCCTACTCTTAAATGTGGTGAGGGTGTCTGCCTCCCGAACCACAACTGGAAGCTGGTTCCATAGGAGAGGAGCTTGGTAACTGAAGGCTCTGGCTCCTGTTCTACTTTTAGAGACTATAGGAACCACAAGTAGCCCAGCATTCAGAGAACGTAGTGTTCTAGAGGGGTAATAGGGTACTATGAGCTCTTTAAGATATGAAGGGGCCTGACCTGATAGGTGAGGAGGAGGATTTTAAATTCTATTCTACATTTTACAGGGAGCCAGTGCAGAGAAGCTAGTACAGGAGAGATGTGATCTCTTTTTCTATTTCCTGTCAGTACTCGTGCTGCAGCGTTCTGAATTAATTGGAGCGTTTTAATGGACTTATTGGGGCAACCTGATAATAAAGAGTTGCAGTAATCCAGCCTTGAAGTAACAAATGCATGGATTAGTTTTTCTGCATCTGTCTGTGATAGGATGTGTCTAATCTTTGTAATATAACATAAATGAAAGAAGGCAGTCCTGGAGGTCTGCTTTATGTGGGAGTTCAATGACAAATCCTGATCAAAGATAACTCCAAGATTCCTGACAGTGGTGCTAGAGGCCAAGGTAATGCCATCTAGAGTAACTATATCTTTAGACAGTGAGTCTCTAAGGTTTTTGGGGTCACCTGAAATGGTTTTCACTTCACAGGTGTGCCTTGTCAGGGTTCATTTGTGGAATTTCTTGCCTTCTTAATGGGGTTGGGACCATCAGATGTGTTGTGCAGAAGTCAGGTTGGTACACAGTTGACAGCCCTATTTGACAACTGTTAGAATTCATATTATGGCAAGATCCAATCAGCTAAGTAAAGAGAAACGACATTCCATCAATACTTTAAGAACTGAAGGTCAGTCAGTCCGGAAAATTGCAAAAACTTTGAATGTGTCCCCAAGTGCAGTCGCAAAAACCATCAAGCGCTACGACGAAACTGGCTCACATGAGGACCGACCCAGGAAAAGAAGACCAAGAGTCACCTCTGCTGCTGAGGATAAGTTCATCTGAGTCACCAGCCTCAGAAAGCGCAAGTTAACAGCACCTCAGATTAGAGCCCAGATGAATGCCACACAGAGTTCTATTAGCAGACACATCTCTACATCAACTGTTCAGAGGAGACTGCGCGAAGCAGGCCTTTATGGTCAAATAGCTGCTAAAAAACCACTACTAAGGAAAAGCAACAAGCAGAAGAGATTTGTTTGGGCCAAGAAACACAAGGAATGGACATTAGACCAGAAGGAAATCTGTGCTTTGGTCTGATGAGTCCAAATTTGAGATCTTCCACCCGCCGTGTCTTTGTGCGATGCAGAAAAGGTCAACGGAAGGTCTCTACATGCATGGTTCCCACCGTGAAGCATGGAGGAGGAGGTGTGATGGTGTGGGGGTGCTTTGCTGGTGACACTGTTGTTTATTCAAAATTGAAGGCACACTGAACCAGCATGGCTACCACAGCATCCTACAGCATCATGCCATCCCATCCGGTTTGCGTTTAGTTGGACCATCATTTATTTTTCAACAGGACAATGACCCCAACACACCTCCAGGCTGTGTAAGGGCTATTTGACCAAGAAAGAGAGTGATGGAGTGCTGCGCCAGATGATCTGGCCTCCACAGTCACCTGACCTAAACCCAATCGAGATGGTTTGGGATGAGATGGACCGCAGAGTGAAGGCAAAAGGGTCAACAAGTGCTCAGCATCTCTGGGAACTCCTTCAAGACTGTTGGAAAACCATTTCAGGTGACTACCTCATGAAGCTCATCGAGAGAATGCCAAGAGTGTGCAAAGCAGTAATCAAAGCAAAGGGTGGCTATTTTGAAGAATCTAAAATATAAAACATGTTTTGAGTTATTGCACACTTTTTTGTTTACTACATAATTCCATATGTGTTCCTTCATAGTTTTGATGCCTTCAGTGAGAATCTACAATGTAAATAGTCATGAAAATAAAGAAAAAGCATTAAATGAGAAGGTCTGTCCAAACTTTTGACTGGTAGTGTAGTGTGTCAGAATGTACAGTGCCTACACTGTGTTCCAAATTATTATGCATTTTTGTTCTTTTTGCTCTAAATGGTCGATATAATTGCCAGTCAATAGGATGTTTTATTCCTCAACAATTACATCGTAATCTGCATTCTATTAAACACAATTACCAATGATGACAATGGCATTTTTTGCTAAATAACTCAAAATACAGTGTTCCAAATTATTATGCAAAACAGAGTTTCAAAACACTTAATAGTTTCTAAAGTTTCTGGCCATCCAGAACTCCATCCATCTGGACCATCCAGTGTAGCACGGCATACATCAGTGAATAAAACTGTTAGACAATTAGTCTTCATGTATTTCTGAGCCCACTGCAATCATGTCTCTTTGTGGGCATTGTTTAAGGGTGGCCGAAATACAGCTTTATGCACATCAGCAAGCCTCTGGAGGATCCTGCGTCGAGAGGATCTTGGGACTCCAGAGGCACCACCAGCTTCAAATACCTTTTTTACTACTCATCAGTGGCTTTTTCACAGCTGCTCACTTAATACGATGAATTAGCCTTACAGAAACTTTCCTTAACACGCCTTTATCAGAACGAACCCATTTGCGCTCTGAATCAGACACAAATCTTTTCACAGGATGATGATCTCTCTTAATATTTCGTAAAAAATATCCAGTGGTTTCACACCTATTGAAAGATACTGCACTATTTCACGCTTTTCATCTGCAGAAAGATATTTTTTCCCCCTATATTGCATGAAACCTGTGACTTGCTTAATAATGTGGAACAACATCCTTAAGTAGTTTCCCATTAATTAGGCTCACCTGGCAAACTAATAAAGACAAACCTGTCTGAGATTGATGTCAGTGATCTAAACAGACATGGGAAGCAGCACAATTGAAAACTGTCATTGAAAAACAAAAAGCTAATGTTTTTTTAAATTGAAATCATATTTGCATAATAATTTGGAACACAGTGTATATATGTGTGTGTATGCACTGTTCATTCTGACTGACTACAATTTCAGTTGATGGTGCTTTGCTAGTGGTGCATGTTCCCAAAATGTGAAATTAATTATAATAATTATTATTCAAACTGGGTCTGGAACAGTTGTTTGTTTTACCCAGTTGGTTCTTCATGGAAAATGACTGAAGAACAAACTGCCACAAATGTGTGTCATGATAAGTTAAAGCCATTTAATCAGCTTTTTTTTAAATAACTATGAGAAGAGGTCATCGAGAGGAGTGGCTAAAAAATGCCTGGCTACCCCAGCTGCCAGCCCAGTTTGGTGTAAAATGCTGTCAAATTTTATACATTAAATTATCTTCTATGTATATATATCTTATACTATCTTATATAGATTATATTATACCTGTACTGTATATTCATAGCTTATATTACCTTTGAATTACACTGCTATAAATATTTATTTCTACACCGTGCCACTACCTCCTGCTGTGACCTGTGCAATGTTCCATATCAATCACATGTGTACCGGTATATAAAAAGCTATATATAGTGTACATATAACTGTCATTTTTATATTTCTATTATGTCTTGTATTTTTTCTATTCTATTTGTATTATATTGTATATTTGTATTCAAACTGATTTTCCCCACTTAAACCAACTCTGGTTATTGGCAGCTCAATAGTCAGAAATGGAATTTAGCAAAGCCAGTGACCACAGTTAAATGTATCCCTGGGGCCAGAGCGGGCGATATTGAATCGTTTTAAAACTGCTGGCTAAAGATAAACTTAAATATAATAAGATAGTTATTCACGTCGGCGGTAATGACACCCAATTACGCCAATCAGAGGTCACAAAAATGAATGTGGACTTGTGGTGTGTAAATATGCTAAAGATTTCTCTGGACCCCTGCCCAATCTGACCAGTGATGACATGTATCTCCTGATCCTGGACTGTCCTTTGGACTCCATAGAGGAAGTGGGTGAGAGGAGGATGTTAGTGAAGCTGACATCCATCATGGACAACACCTCTCACCCCCTACATGACACTGTGGGGTCCCTGAGTAGCTCCTTCAGCAGCAGACTGTTATACCCACGGTGTAAGAAGGAGAGGTTCCGCAGGTCTTTCATCCCTGCCTCTGTCAGACTCTACAACATCTGATCAATGTTGTAGTTTCTGTTTATTTCTATATTTATTTATTTTACGTAAAATGATGCTGTGACAAGGAAATTTCCCCATTGTGGGATTAATAAAGTAATACAATACAATACAATGTCGTCATTTCACCACTGGCTGTTGAGGTGATGTCCATACATAGCTGGCGGACCTTCTGGGGGAAAACCTGGTCAGATTAGGAGAGACGGCATCCATCCCACTTTGGACGGAGCGGCTCACTTATCTAGAACTATGACAAAGTTTATTTCTAAAACCTGACAATCTAGAGTTGGGAACAGGAAGCAGAGCTGCTGTCTTACACGCTTCTCTGCGCTTCCATTAGAGCAATTACCCACCGAAAACCCCATAGAGACTGTGTCTGGCCCCCGACCACCTAAACTATTAAAAGAAGTAAAATCAACAGGAATTGAAAAAAAACAAACTCCACTGTAGCAAAAAAAATAAAAGAATTAAATGTGAACTATTAAACATCAGGGCTCTGTCTTTTAAAACTGTTCTAGTTAATGAATTAATATCAGATTATGACATTGATTTACTCTGTCTTACTGAGACCTGGCTGTGCCATGAAGAATATGTTAGCCTAAATGAATCCACCACCCCACCCACCCAGTCATATTAATACTCACATTCCTCGAGGCACCGGCCGATGAGGTAGAACAGCAGCCATATATAATTTAAGCCTTTTAATTGATCCTAAAACTAAAGTAAATTATAATTCATTTGAAAGCCTTGTTCTTAGTCTTTCTCAACCATCCTGGAAAACATTGCAACCAGATCTGTTTGTTATAGTGTACCGCGCTCCTGGACCATACTCTGATTTTATATCTGAATTCTCAGTGTTTTTATCAAGTTTAGTCCTTGAAACAGATAAAGTAATTATTGTAGGTGATTTTAATATTCATGTGGATGTTGACAATGACAGCCTTAGTAATGCATTTATCTCATTATTAGACTCAATTGGCTTCTGTCAGAGTGTAAATAAACCCACCGCTTGTTTTAATCATACTCTTGACCTTGTTCTATCATATGGCATTGATATTGAACATTTAATAGTCTTTCCACATAATCCTTTTTTATCTGACCATTATTTAATAAATTCCTATTACTAGATTATAAGGCATTAGGCAAAACTTCCTACAGCAGATGCCTATCTGACAGTGCTGTAGCTAAATTTAAGGAGGAGATTACATCAGTCTTTAATTCAATGCCATGTCTGAATCTGAGTCCTAAAATAACCTTAGTCGCTCCCAAATTGATCATCTTGTCAATAGTGCTACAGGCTCACTACGAACCACACTAGATTCTATTGCCCCTATAAAAAGGAAAAATATTAAAACATCGGAGTGTAGGACCGTGGTACAACCACCAAACCCGCAAATTAAAACAAAAAGCGCGGAAATCAGAAAGGAAATGGTGCTCTTCCAAATTATTAGAATATGCTCAATTTGGCAAGATAGCCTTAAAACTTATAGAAAGGCCCTCCGTAATGCCAGAGGAGCCTATTATTCAACAATAATAGAAGAAAATAAGAACAACACCAGGTTCCTCTTTAGCCCTGTAGCCAGGCTGACAGAGAGTCACAACTCTATTGAGTCACGTATCCCCATAACCCTCAGTAGTAACGACTTTGAGCTTATTTTATGATAAATGTATTACTTTTAGAGACAAAATATTCACCAACTGCTCTCCAAATACAGGAATTTTAACAAATGTAAAATCAGATATACTCTTAGACTGTTTTTCGGCTATTGATCTGCATCAGTTCAATAGCCGCATCACCACATTCAAGAGTAGGCTTAAGACATTCCTCTTTGATAAAGCTTATAGTTAGGGTTGGCTCAGGTGAGTCTTGAACCATCTCTTAGTTATGCTGCTATAGGCCTAGACTATCGGGGGATTTCCCATGGTGCACTGAGCTCCTCTCTTCCTCTCTCTTTCTGCACTCATTCAGGTCCCATTTATGCATGTTACTAACTTCACTTCTTCCCTGGAGTTCTTGTGCTTTCTCGTCTCGCAGGTTCTTATTGATCCTGGTGGAGCCTCCTGCCATGGTCCTGCTAGATTGCCATTACCAATACTGTTGTTGCTGTGCACCTCTCTCTCTCTCTCTGTCTCTCTCTCTCTCTCACCCCAACTGGTCGAGACAGACGACCACCCACCTAGAGCCGAAGGATCTGTCCTAGGTTTCTGCCTTTTAACAGGCAGTTTTTCCTTGCCCTTGTCGCCAAGGTCTTGCTCATGGTGGTACTGTTGGGTCTCTGTAAATAATGTTATAAAGAGTTCGGTCTAGACCTGCTCTATTTGAAAAGTGTCCTGAGATACCTTCTGTTATGAAGTGGCGCTATACAAATAAAATTTAATTGAATTGAATAAATCTGACTGTCGTCTGCATAACAGTGGAATGAAAAGCCGTGCTTCCTAAGTATGGAACCAAGTGGGAGCAAATAGAGAGAGAAAAGGAGAGGGCCAAGAACTGAGCCCTGTGGGACCCCACACGAGAGAGGAGCAGAGGAGGATACTGAGTCACCTAGGCTGACACAGAAAGTTCGATCAGCCAAGTACGACCTGAACCACTCCAGTGCTATGCCCCTGATGCCCACCCACTGCTTCAAACATGATCAGATTTCATGATCCACTGTGTCAAATGCAGCAGTTAAATCTAAAAGCACAAGGATAACATAGTCACCAGAGTCAGTAGCTAAAAATATATCATTAAAAACTCTTAAGAGAGCTGATTCGGTGCTGTGCAGTGTTTTAAAACAAAGATCTGCAGGATCTAGAGCAGGTTTTTTAATCAGAGGTTGTACTACTGCATGGTTAAAATTTTCAGGGACCACACCTGAGGTGAGACTGCTATTTATGACTGCAATAACAGATGGTCCTACAGTGGGGAAAACCTCTTTAAATAGTCGAGGGCGGACAGCATCATTTGGAGAACCTGAGGGCTTCAAATGACCAACAACCTCCTGTAAAAAGGAAAAAGTCACAGGCTCAAAATGGTCAAAGACAGCAGAGCAGGGGACAGAGATTGAGGGGTCATAAACTGAAGGTGAGATTTGAGCCCTAATTGAAGTGACCTTATCAATAAAAAAGTGAAGGAAGTTTTCACACACAGCACGCCTCCATACATGCAGTCTGTGGGGCATTCAGAAGTGAGCCAATAGTGTTAAACAAAACACAAGGCTTGTGACAGTTTGACAGGATAATATCCGAGAAATGTTTTCTTTTAGCATCTTTCACAGTTTTCTGATAATGGCGTCAGCAGTCCCTTAACATTTGAAGAGACACCTGCAGTTTGTCCTTCTTCCACTTACGCTCAGCTCTACGGCACTCACGTCTGACCGCATGAGTCGTGTCATTTAGCCAGGGCTCAGATTTAGTTTTAGGCTGCCTGGATTTTAATGGAGCCACAGTGTCTTAAACAGTTTGGCAGGTGGAGTGAAACCATGAGGTAAGCTCTTCTGTATTGCACACAGACTCAGGAATGATGGAGTTCTGATTGAAAGCAACCGAGAACTGAACAGCAGTGGAAGGGTTAATAATGCGACAGCGCTGAGCAGCAGCGCGAGGTGTAACTGTATGACAGGCAAGAGCAGCCTCAAATAATACAGGCATATGGTCAGAAAACACTGCGTCACATATCTCTAGGTTAAAAACGGGCAAATCATATGATAAGACAAGATCAAGTGTGTGTCCGTGTTCTTGTGTGGGTCCAGACACAGATTGCACAAGATTAAAACAATCAATGAGGTTTGAAAAACCCTTTGCCATTGGCTTATCAGGACAACACACATGAACATTAAAATCCTCAACAATAAGAACACGGTCATATGTAGGCATGATTTCAGCCAGGAAATCAGAAAAGTCATTTAAAAAGTCCTTATTGTACTTGGGAGGCCGATAGACCACAGCACACAACACTGTGTGAGAGTGACCAAGCTCAAATAAGCTCAGTTCAAAGCTGGTGAAAGAGGATGACAGCAATAGCTGCTTACATTTATAATGACTCTTATAGACAGTCGCTATTCCTACTCCTTGGCCCGACATCCGCGGGGAGTTAAAGTAGCATCATGGGGTAAAAGTTCAGTAAAAGCGCTGGATTCACCAACACTCAGCCATGTCTTGGTCACACAGAGGAAATCCAATCCTCGGCACGTGAAGAAATCCTTTAAGACAAAAGTCTTGTTCGCTAGTGATCTGAGATAACTTCTGTTATGAATTTGTGCTATACAAATAAAATTTAATGGAATTTAATGTGTATCTTATCTATTGTATTGTTGTGTCTGGAGTTGCTGAAGCAAGTGAATTTCCCTAGTGTGGGATCAATAAAGTATATCTTATCTCATATAATCTTTGATTCATTTAAAAAAATAGTGTTAGACTAACTGTTAGGGTTAAGTTCAATGAAAAATGACATGTCTTTGGAAATACCAAAGAATCAGTCAAACCCATGGCCACTATAAGGCCTTGATACATTGGCACCAGGTGATCTACCAGGGCACCACAGTTTATTGATTTCCAGTGCCACCTTTAGATATTTCTATTCAATGTTTTTGACTTCAAATATCATTATTTGGGGACTTTTCCAAGCAAATATTTATATATGTGATTGTGATTAAATCAGTATAAATGGTAATGGTAAATGGACCTGTACTACATTCACATTCACATTCAAACAGCAATGTCAAAGCCCATCGAACAGAAAGTCACTCATTCACACACATTCACAGACCGATGCACAGAATCAGGAGCAATTTGGGGTTCAGTATCTTATTATATATTTTTTTTAGTTTTTGGGCCTTTTTTTGCCTGTATTGATAGTGACAGCCAAAGATAGACAGGAAGGGGGGGCAGAGAGAGAGGGGTTCAGTATCTTGCTCAAGGATACTTTGACATGTGGTGGGATGAGCCGGGGATTGAACCTACAACCTCTCACTGCCTTATTTTTAGCTTTTTTATTCTGTATTTTATTATAATATACCATTAAAACTAATTAAACATTTAGAAAAATACTGTATACCATACTCTAATACTATGGATATATATCTAGCCTGAACTACTACGTAAAACCACTAAAACATTGTGAGCATGCAGTTTCTCAGTAGTCATTTATTTATTAAAAAAATATGAAAGTACAGCAGTACAAGGGCTCTGACTTGACAATAATTTGTACACGCGTAGTTAGAAATCATACGATGGTTTCAGGTAGTCCTGGTGTTTGTTACTGTGTTTAAGAGACATCTTCAACTGATTTGAAGTCCAACCATTTGAGAACAAGTAGGCCTAGCAGTACTCCCTGCAAACTAGAGCCAGGCCACCGACCACTGAAGAAAGTCATACTTTTAACAGTCTTCATGATGACAACATTTGTGATAATAGATTCAAAATGGAATATAACTACAATTCATGTTTTAATTGAATAACAGCCGGCAGGGTTAAGCTTCTAGTTATGGTCCTTCATCCACTGCTCAGTCCACTGCACAATCTGCTCCAGGTTGCACTCAAGGTCCTCAGGAGAGTTGCTGGGCAGCTGGTGAACAATCTCCTCCTTGTAGGCCTCCATGGCCTCCTCATAGATGGTCTGGAAGATCTCACACTGCACGTTGTCCTGCAGCTTCTTCCCTGTGTAACCCCTGTGAGTCACACGGAAGACAGAAGGAGGGAGACAAACATGAACAACCTTGCTTATTAGAGGGAGGGGGTTTCCTCATATAGTGAAAACAAACTGATAACGTATCATAAAGGTTAGACAATAGAGTGGTAGGGTATACATAGATCTATGAAGCAGGCAAGGTTCCTGCAGTGCAGCTGTCCGCCCTAGTTTATGGAAAACATATACATCCATTCCTTCAGTGATAGCCATCACCAACACATAGATGTAACCATCACAAACAAAAACTACCTGATTCAACCACATTTATACACCATTGCACAGCATTGGGAGCAATTTGGGGTTCAGTATATTGCTAAAGCACACTTCGACATGCAGTTGGAGGAGTGGGGGATCTAATATCTCTTATGCATGTGGGTAAGTTTTAAAATAAGTTACCCTCCGTTTCTCTGACTGGACTGGAGATACAGTTGTATTACTGGGGAAATACCACCACCTATTACAGTATTAAAGCATGGATGCACATGCTATATTTTTGAGATTTTACTGGGAGAAATTAACAGATTACCAATATAGTTATGAGCTGGAATGACAATAGACCATTTACAAGTGGATTGTTCACAGAAGGTGGTGTATTTAAGCAAAAAGTGCCCATTAATATATTTCTCCTGTATATTTATTCTGTAAATAGTAATATTAAAGCTGCAGTAGGTAAATAATTTTTTTTGTATTTTCTGAAACGTGAAATTATTTTAATTTATTTTGTGACTGTACGTTGAAGGGCGTGTCTGTGGCGTGCCATCAAAGTTAGCCAGGTTGAATCGAATGTCAAACTGTGATGCCATTTTGCACTTTTTTTGCGCTGTATTTGAACAAACTCCTACTAGGGAATTTATCGGATCTACTTCAAACTTGGTCAGTACAGTTAAAAAATGTTGCCGATTAAAAGTTGTGCT